>NC_058414.1:82110013-82226666 GCF_002201575.2 Neomonachus schauinslandi
AAAAAAAAAAAAAAAAAAAAAAAAAAAAAAAAAAAAAAAAAGTAGGTCAACAAAGTAACAAAATAGATTTTTATGGAGAAGTCATGCAACAGTGTGTGCAGTGTCAAATGTGCAGTATCAAAAGGGATTGAGTGAATTTAATTAAAAATTTCCTAATGTTATCTTGGAATAAATTGGGGAGGGCCTGGCCCAATAGGGTTACAAAGGCCATGTGAGTACAATTAGGAAGGAAGAAAATATTGGATGTAGGCGATGAAGCAGAAGCAATTAAGGGACTTTTGGGTTCCTCATTACCAGGAAAGTGTTGTTAAGGGGAAATTATGGATTCAGGATCTCCTGATCTTTCTCAGCTCTACGTCCTCCTTTGCCTCATCATTCCCTGGCTCCTTCACTGTTGTATGCTATTTCTGCTTTCCATTACTTTGTTTTCTTTAGATCTCTTTTATGTATGAAAGTAGTTCTTATGAAACCCTGTTGGAAGCTCCTGTTCCCCAGAAAAATTCACATGTGTAATTCTGTCGTTTCAGGGTAGTTTATAGATACTCCTAGCGTCCTAAGTGTGAAGCTCACATATGTCCCCAGGTTAAGAATTCCTGATGAGACCACTGTTCTATGATTGGGTCAGGTTGGATCTAACTGTAAAGACTTTGGCTTTCTTTGTAATTTCTCAAAAATATATATTAACAATCTACCATCATTGAATTGGAATTAAGAGCATGGCCTAAAAAATAATAATAAAAATTTAAAAATAAATTAAAGACCACACACAGCCTGTTTGTTGGCACAAGATGAACTGTTGCATGTCAGTGGTGCCTTGGAGAGGGTTGGTCCTTAGGTTTTACTGCCTGAGCAAGGGACCTTAAAACCTTAGAGCAAACTCTATTCCTTTGCATTAAGAGTGCTAAGATTCTATTCCTGTGGTGTTGAGGCAGTGGACGTAATCTCGCTTAAACTGTGTTCTTGCCTGTCTTTGCAAAGTTCATGTTTTAACTTCAACTGGGGAGGCAGTAGCATCTCATACATGAGAATTTCGAACTTCAAAGAAGAAGAGTGTTTTTCAGTGATTGGAATGGGATTCCTCTCCCACACTGTGGCTTCTAGATACTTCTAGAAAGCTGAGTTTTTATCCCTCTTCTGCCCTGTTACCCCTTTGCGTATGTAGGTGGACATACACTCATTTTTCCTGCCTGGTGATGATTTCTGTCCATTATTGGTACCTCTTGGCTTTGCCATCCTTATACTGCTGCTTCCCGGAGAGGAAAGCTTCTGAGAGGAGCAGGCTGTGTTCTGCCCCACTGCTTCCTTTCTCTGGGCTGGCCTGAGCACTAGCCTGCTTTTGTGAGAAAGCAGCTATTAAGCAGACACAGCAGGAGAATTTTAGAAGTCAGGAGTTTCATTCCTTGCCTAATGAAAAGAGATGTTGAGCTGTGGTTGCAGCCTGCAGGGAGAGGGAGAGGGAGTGTGGGGAGGGGAGTCAGGTGTTGGCTTTGTGGCGAGGGTTTCCGTGGAAGCAAACTGCTACCTTACTGTCCTCCCAAATGTGCAGTATCAAAAGGGATTGAGTGAATTTAATTAAAAATTTCCTAATGTTATCTTGGAATAAATTGGGGAGGGCCTGGCCCAATAGGGTTACAAAGACCAAGCTTCCCAAACCCAGGGAAACTTGGTTCCATAAGATGCAGGGGGCCCCACTGAGAAGTAGTGACAAAGCAGCAGACGCTGGATCTCCACTTTATTTACCATTTATGCAACAGTTAGTAGGCAGTCATGTCACATATCCTTATAGTCCTGGAACAAGATGTATATTATATTTCCTTTGGCAAAGAACCATGGCAAGCCTACCATTCTTGGTGCTTGCTCCTTTCCTCTTTGAGCTACATGCATGGATGTACTTCCCCCAGATATTCTCTTGAGAAGAAGCTCTTGCTGTGGCATCAGCCTTGTTTCAGGCTGAGGGAGGTTTTTCGGGGATGCCTCCCGGGTCATTTCTGCAGCAGTTTGGGAAGAAAAGCTGAAGCAACCTCAGCACAGGGAAGGAGACCCACGCTGAATTAGACCGTGTGGCTAGCTGATTTCTCAGAGAGCCCTCATACTTTGCCGCCTCTGTCCGGTGTACTACTTACCCTTTAGAGTGCTTCCTAGCTGGGCATTATTTTACTTAGTGTTTATAAATTATTAACTTTCAATTTTGCTTCTGTTTTAAGAACTAACAGTGAGAACTGTTTCTCTGTTTATACGGAGTGGTAATAAAATACTGCTTTCTTGCTGCCTCTTGAATGTGCCCGAAATTGATCTAATTTAGCAGTCATAAGTATGAAAAGATTAAGTCTTTGAAGGTTTTTCCAAAATTAATGCCTATATGCAAATAAATGATAGTTCCTTTTTAGGAACAAGGTAGAGCATAAAGAAGTTTTTCTTAAACATTTTTTATTAAGGCTTAATTCTATAGAATTTTGGTTTTTAATTCATGTTTTCTGGTTTTAAGGTATTATTTTTTTTCTCCCTTAAGCATGCTTAATCTTGGCTAAGTCCTGGATATCTGCTTTGGGCACAGAGCTACTTTGAGGTCACCAAAAGAAAGCAGAATTTTAGTTTATCACCTCACTGCTTTTGCCTCGAGAACCTTTGTTTTCTAACTTACTGCTCAGGCCCTGTTCTTTTTTCCCTGTAGTTTATGAGATGCTGTCCAGCCCCCAGGAAAGGCCACAAGTTCAGCAGTGCTGTCACACGAACCCATCTGTTTATAGGGCAGGTCCATTTATTTTGGTTGTCCTTGTTGTTAGAAGAGGATAAGGCTGTAGGCATTTTGTGCCCCCAGAGGACCCGCAGAAGGCTTAGCAGGCCTCGCCTTGAAGAAGGGGAGTTAAATCAGGGTGGCTGTGAGCCTGCCTCACCTCACGGAGGCTTCTTGTTCCCAAGGCTGTTCCTTCGAGTTTAGGGTAGCAAAATGAGGAGAGCCTGTTGGTGGCAGAGGATGTTTGCCAGGCTTTGCGGGGTGGAAGAGTCAGATCTGTTGTTGGCCTCCAGCCATTGGTTTTCCATATAAGTCATCCTCCCATCCTCTGCCATTAGTTTGCAAATCCCGAGGTACTAGTAGTGTATCTTGAGAACCAGCCCTGGTCTGTGATCATTTAACACAGTCCCTGAATGATAAATCACTGCACTAAATTTTAAATGGAAAGTTCTGACCCACTTGCAGTTTCTAAGGCTAAAGCCCTCGATTCGAATTCAGAAAGAACCATGGGAATTCAAGGAACTCAGAAATGCTTTTTCAGTTAGCAGTGCAGATCAGAGTGAGTGTTTTGCTTTGTTTTTCTTATTAAACATCTGTACTTTCGTTTCTTACCCTTGTCATGGAATAGAAAGTAGATAGTAAGTTATCTCTGAATAGAAGGTTTTTCAGATTAGTTGAGTGAGAGATCCCCAGAGATGAAGACAGAGGTGAGGGGTGGATGATAACATCCCAAGTATATAAGAAGTAGGACTGTGCCACTTTGCACTGGGCAACTAACTCCCACTCTATTTGGTATATGTGAGTTTGATTTAGAAAGTTAGGACCTGAAATTAAGCCCTGCAGTGTATCGGCCTCTCCTTCTGGTCATTAATAAGTAAGAGCCTGAGCAGGGTAAGGTAGAAGTGTGGTTGCTGCTGTGTAGTGTGAGGGTCCGACATACTGATCCTGGTTTGGGCACTTTTCTCTACACTTTGTCTGGAATTCAGAAACTCTAAAAAGGCTAGTCTGGAGAGTGGGTACACCCCTGAATCTCTATTTTCCATTCTCTAAACTCAAAAATATTCCTTGCTTTGGTCTGCAGGGTGGCACTACATAGGAAGGTCTTCCCTAATAGTGTAGTGACTTAGTGATTTACCCATCAGCTTTTATTCTCTGGTCCTTCATTGTTACATGAGTGATCACAGCCAGTGATGCTGCTTAGGCTTCCGTCCCTGAAGCTACCACTCAGGGGATTAGTAGATAAAAGATGGGAGATTGGAGCAAACCAACCAGTGATCAGATGTATGACAGAGTTCCCCCCCAAGTCCCCTGCTAAATCTGCTGTGTTATAACCTGAATCTGATTTAAAATGAGGCTTAATGTCAGTTACGTAGTTTTTGCTAATTTTTTCCCCACTCTTAAAAATGACTTCTCCATATAGTGTTTCTTCATTCAGGGCAATTTATCTTTTTACCTGGGAGGAACTTATTTCCATTAGAATTGGAACACTAGCTGCATATTTTGCATTTAAAATGTTTCATGTGATTAAATGCAGGAAGAAACATTATTACTTCTGTTTCTTAGGAGTGTGCTCTTCCAACTGATTCTTCTTTTGTGCCTGGAACAATGCCTTTAATTTGGAAACAAGTTTGGGAGCTCTCTCCGATTACCAGGCAGTATTACCAGGCAGGCTGTTAGCTGAAACTAGCAGCCAAGTCCTGGAACTGGGCTTAGAAGAGCCGGCTTGTCTTCTCCCCTCTACCAAATGCTCCTGCAGAGACTGGCTACTCAGCAGTGTGCAGTGTGACTTGTGTAGTGATAGACACCCCCCCCCCCCCCCCGCCCAATTTGAACAACCTCTCTTCTCACCGCTTTTTTCCCCACCCACCTACCCCTTCCTAGTGTGATTTGTATATTAATTGGGTTTTTTCTTCTTCCTTTACAGAGCTATTAAGAATGGCAAAGGATTGCACAGCAAGAAAGAAGTGCCTATCCACCGTGTCGCAGACATATCTGGGGTGAGTTATGTCCCTGAACAGAGCTGTGTGGCTCAGAGGCACCAAGAGCTTGGCTGCTTATTCACCAAAGGACTTCAGCTTATGTGTTTTCTGTAATTCGTTTGTTTTCAGACCCAGAATGTGAATTTTTCCAGGGCTGCTGCTTTTGCATCTATGGAGATCCTATTTTATATTCTGAAAAAGCAGAATTCAAACTAGGGCATAAAACCTCCTCCTATCTCTTCACCTGAACTGTTACTGTGTTGCTTTTCCATTTTTTCATTATGAGGAGTTAGAAGATATTTCTTCCCAATTGTAGTAAGAAAAAATTACCTCCTTTTTAAATCCCTGTTCAGTTCTCACTATGACTAGAAAGTCTTAATGGAAAAGGGTCAAGTGTAGATTTTAGGACAACCTTAAAAATTAGTGGCTTCTTTTTCCTCTGGTTGTCTCTGAGTGGGAGGGATGTGCGCACATCCTGTGAGCTCATACATGTAGATGATATAGAAGAATGGAAGGCGCAAATACTTATGAGCTCCCAAAGGGCTGTGTCCAAATGACTACTTAGTGAATAGGACTTTACCCTTGCACATTTAGGATCTCTTGGCTGAAGATGATGCCTTTGTCAGTTGAGACAAGTATTTATTCAGCAAGTATTTGAGTGCCTACTGTGCCTGAACTGCTCTAGGCACTAAGAATGTAACAGTGAACAAAACTGATACAAATCCTTGCATGCAAGTGGGCAAGGGAAACAGCAGCGTTGGGAAGCAGTTGCTACGAAGAGAAACAGAACCAACTGAGGGAAGAGTGAGCCGCTTAGGTGTTGATTTGATCAGGTGCCCAGAGAAGGTTCGTTGGGTCATCAATTTACCCTCTGTTCCTGGGACACACACCATCCATTTCAACTCCGTAGTAACTTATGGTTAAGGAGGGGATCCAGGTCATGTGTAAGGGCGACCACATCGCCCAGGGGAGATGACTGAGGAAGGGCTAGTAAATCTTAAGCTTTTGGATACTCAGGGAGCTTGCCTTGGGCACCCAGAAGAAAATGCTCCTATAAACAAAAGCTTCTAAAGCTCAGCCTAGCCCACAGCAGTGATGGATTAGAGTGTATTATCTTCTTGTTATGTTGTGTTCCTGAGCCTGGCTGAGACTTTGCTTATTGTTCCTTGTGACTGCTTAATATAAATGTGTCTGGCCAGCTGCCCCTTGCCTAGGAATAGCGGTACCGTGTTCATTTTGAGCAATGGGATTCTCCTGAGCTTTTCTTACCCTGACCAGTCACTTCAGACTACAGATTAAATAGTGTTCCCTACATGGAGTGGTGGACTTTTGTCAAAGAGTCGTGCCTCTGTTTAATGAGTGAGGTATGTTGATACACATTCTTTGTAGCTAAGATTCCTCTGAAGCCCAGAAACTTGTTGCCAAGGGCCTTCGAGCCCCAGGTGACTAAGATGTATCTGCTGAGGCTCCTCGTTAACAGGTGTGACTCCTGGCTTGCTAGTATTACGCCTAGTTTCCCTGTGGCTCACCTTGCCAAGTGATCGTTGATGTATGTGGTAATTGCTGCATGTGTCTCCTGTGCTATTCTCTACAATATTTTCCTTAATGTTCTTTTGTTGAAGATGGTGGAGTAATCAAAGGGCAAGTTTTTGGCTGTTCAACTGGAGGGAGAAAAAAGTTATAAATAATGGTTTTGGAAAACACAACGTTGACGACTCTACACCAGGGCCAGATGTGCCCACCCAAAAACTTAATGTCAGGCTTGCATTCCAGGGCCTTCTAGAAGCTGAATTAAACCTTGAGGATGGTGTGATGCCTTTTGGCCTGTGGAGTTCATGTTCTTGCTCAGATTTCCCATTGGCAGTGAGGGGAAGTCCTTATCAGGTTTTTGAATGGAGGCATGCTTGCCTCGGGGCTGTCCTTTTGGCACCTGCCAACGTAGTATCCTGATGCTTTTTATTGCTGTCTTTGAATCTTCCACTTATAACTTGATGTGTTTTGGTGTTGTCTTTTATTCCTTTTTGCAACAACGGTCTTAATGAAACTTGTTTCATTTTTTTTCTTCCTATTTTTTTCTCTCTTCCTTCCCCAACTATAGCTCATTTTCATACATATCTTTATTCTCCTTTCTGTCTTGATTTTGGAGAATTGGTTTGCTCTTCTGTTACTTAAAAATACATGTGAGTTAAATCTCCCTCAGTTACCACATAAATAAACAAGGAAAGCTTGAACAAGTGGGAGAGAGAAAGTGAAAAAGCTGTTCTATTTAAATAGATGTCAGAGTGACCTTGTCTACCTCCATCACACATGATTCAGCTCTGAGTGCAGGCTTTCTTTTTTTTGTTTGTTTTTGTTTTGGTGCCCTCTGTAACAGAGGAATTTTGTCTCTTTGCTTCTAGCCCCCCGCTTCTTTCCGTCACAGTGTTGTGTTAAGTATGTGTGTGTTGGGCTCCTGAAGCATGTTGGTGATGTTACTGTCCAAGGGACAGGTGAGCATGTGGGATCAGACAGGCAAAAAGCTTACAGGTGGATGAAGACCAAACACCCCCAATACGAGCAATGAAATACACACATTGATAATGGTTTTGTAAAACTTACTGAATCTATTTTTTTCTTTTTATCTGGGTCTCTCCCCAGTTCATCGTTCCGCCTCTTAGGTGTAGGTCATGATAAATGGAAGTGTTTGTTGAGCTGATGGAATATGCAGTATGCTGCCAAAATCACTTAGTGTGGACCAATATTTATACATAATGCCTCTTGCCATCTCAATATACATCCTTGGAATAAAAACAAAAGACATATAAGCTAATCACATTTTTGTCTCCTAAACACACTCAAGAAATATGCTATGCAGAAGATCTTAATGTCATGATGTAATTTGTTCTAGGCTTAATGGCCTCCAACTTTTAGGGTTGAGTTTCTCCCCGTTGTCCATATCTCTTCTCTTGCACTTGCAAAGATGATTTCACTGTGTAAAGGTTAAGAGTGCCTTAAAAGGCCTTGTATGGAGCCTTAGCCGGTGTTAAGGCCTGCACGGCTGACTTCCTGTGGTCGGAAGGGAGTAATCCCTGCACAGGAGCAGGAGGCAGAGCACCTGCTTTGGGAAGAGAGACACTAGCCTCTGGGTAGTGGAACAGGGAGGCCTTTTCGTACCCACTCGCTGGCTTTCCGGGACAGGACCAGACGTGTATTGGCTACTCGGCGTGCTTTTTCACTCTGTGTTCTGCTACGCCGTTAGAGCATCTTGCACTACGTCCCATATTGTGAGCCTGTTACAGGTTTTTGATTTTTTAGAAATGTTGTTCGCTCCCAACTTTTGGGTGATTCCTTTCTCTGTTGTTTTCTTGTTAATATAGATGATTTTTGTCATTAATGTCAGCTGAGTGCTGTGTTTTCCATAAGGTGCACAGCATTTGTGTGTGTAACACCAACTGAGTGAACCCCGCCTTTTGGACGGGGTTTTGTTAGACCTGGCTCTTCTGCATCTTTTGCATCTGTTCTCAGGGTAACCACTAAGGAAAAAAATACTGCCACTCTGGTAATTTGGATCCTGAAGAAGTTAGTAATTTCCTTTACTTCTAATTTTTCAAGGTGAAGAAAGTGGAATATTTTAAGTACTGGTCATTGTTGTCTTTTCTGTAATCATCTGGTTTCCTTTAGGCCAGGATGTTCCTATGAATTTGAAACCAACTAAGAATTTGACAGACTTGGCACTAGATCTGATTTGATTTGGAGGATGGTTCTGTAGTGACTGCTTCACTTCATAGATTCGCATTTTTATTCCTAGCAGGGTTTGTTTTTCCTTGATCCAGTCTCCACTCTCTCCCTTACCGGCAGACAAAAGTTGGAATGTGCGTGTCAGTAGAATATAAGACTGTTTCTTATCTTAGGTTTATTATTGTTTTTGCTGTAGCCTGTTCTGTAATAAATACGATCTCCTGCAGATATAGAATGTAAAACAGGCAATAAAATGGGGCTGGTGCATGGCTTACTGTTGTTCTGGTAAATCAGACAAATCAATTATTGTTCTGAGGAGCTACCCACTCCTCAGGTTGCAGGCAGCATGCACTGACTTCTTCCTGCTCCTCCCTCCACTCCTTCCTTTTCCCTTCCTGTGTGAGGAGTACTCAGTGAGTCACACGGTCTGTTTCCCTCTCCCTCTATTTCCTGTTGTATCTGTTCTTTCTTTCCTGGTGCGTGAGGAGTTAGGAACTTTGTTTGTTGCCAGCAGTGCAAGAGGATAGAGCTGGGGCCAGCATCCCGTTTCTCTCTAGTCATACTTCTATAGGTCCCTCAGATGGAGTTTCCTTTCTCTGAACGTTTCTGCCTCTTCATGATAGGGAGTCGTGTTAACGCCTCTATTAATATTGCTGTTGCTTGCTTTCCTTCCTTGCCTCCAGTAAATCCCTGTGTCTTTTTTTCTGTTAACTGCTGCTGTGTTCACTTGGACTTTGGTTCCTGCTCTTGTTAACATAGGAACTTTCTTGTAACCTTTCCATGATGATTTTGTTGGACATGCATAGTATTAAAGTAGGGCCTGGAGTGATCCAAAGACTAGCTCTGGGGGTACGAAGTAGAAGGTCAGATTTTTGGGACCCTCTTGCTCTAGTATATCATGAAATGTATACTTGTTGAATTTACCAGTGAGATTCTAACTTGCAAACATAACAGATTGAAGTGTTCCCTTAAAATAAATAAATAGGGGTTGGTTGGGCATCTGACTCTTGGTTTTGGCTCAGGTCATGATCTCGGGGTCCTGAGGTCCAGCCCCGTGTCAGGCTCTGCGCTCAGTGCTGGGTCTGCTTAAGACTTTCCTTCTGTCCCTCCCCTCCTCACCCTGCCCCCCACAAATGCGCAGTGCTCTCTCTCTCTCTCTCAAATAAATAAATTCAAAAAGTAAATAGATAGGATTTTTCTGTAGCATTTTCTCCTGACCTTTTTCCTTCAGCTCATAGTTTTTCAGTGCTTTCTTGTACTTGTATTGTCCTCTTTTCCTTGGGGCATTTAAGCTATCCTCCTTTTGCAAGAGGCTAGAGGCCCTTTACAGAAGTTCTCTTTCCCTAACTCCCCATGAAGTTGGGTCTCCATGCAAGAGTTAAATAATAATATTCTTTTTGGCTAAAGAGAATTTAAAACAGGTTTGCCCAGTAAGTGCAAAGAAGGTAAAAGCCACACCATCACCCAGAGGCTTTCTAAGTTAGGTCAGTGTGAAATTAGTTTCCCTTTCATGTCTTCTGGCCCTCATGTGTAGGTGGTCTTCTTGCATTAATCTGTAGTTTTTTTCAGCCACCTTTCTGTTCTTTCTAATCACTGTACCTTGATGGCACCATTGCGCATTTCTTGTTTGTTGTTTTGTTTTAATAGCCTTTCCCTCTCTTACTCTTTCTTAGCCTCCAATCTCATTCTCATGTTCCTTTTGTACCAACTGCACAAGGCCAAAGCCCGTGGTTCTGCCTGGTGGGCTTCTGTGACCTGGAGGATTGCTCAGCACTAGAGCTCCATTCACACCATAGCCACTGGCCCCACGGCTGGGCTCTGCATTTGCCACCCTGGGGAAATCCCATAGGAACCCTCACTGTCTGCTGACCTTGCTCTCTAGGGCAAGCATGATGTGCTCCCTAAATATGGTGGCCCCTTGTGGGGAGGCCATGATTAGTACTGGTGATGGGTTCTTATGGTTGTTTTCTTTCATGTCTCCTGTATATTTGGAAGTTCAAGTTGTTGCTAATCTAGGGGAAGATATTGCTCCTCTATTCCCTTCTTCCTCTGTCCCCACTCAGGGTTCTTGAACTTCAAGTAGACTGCAATGTGCAGCTCATTGACTTGGATTCTCGCAGCACAGAAACATGTACTGCAGCCCCGTGGCACAAAGTACCTGTGATGCCAAAGTGGCAGCTACCGTGGAAGTTTCTCAGCTGCTAAGATGGATGGGGGTGTTTTCTCTTCTCTTTACCTTTTTCCTCTCTTCCCCACTCCTCCCCTCCAGAGTTGGATGTTGTTAAGGTGACCTTGATTGTGTTGGTGGAGTTTGCTTTAGCTAGTTGCTACCCCTAACAGTTGAGGGCATTGCTTCACTGTCTTTTGTCCATTGTTCTTTCAGCCATAGTAGTCCTTTGTGGCCAGTTCTTGTTTTCTGAAGCTTTCTATTCAAAATCCCCAGAACTGCAGGGGTATCCCCTTCTCCTTCTAACAAAATTTGAAAGCATTTATGCTTTCAGTGAGCAGAGGAGAGAAGTCTTTTTCAGATTGAGTTTCTCAATGAAACCTGGAAAGAGATGCTGGAATTGTTTCAAGATTGTATTTCAGTGTTTACCACAGTTAGTGATGGTTATGTTTAAGGGGCACCTCCTTTTACAAATTTAAATCCACTCTTCCATTGACTTCTGTTCCTTTTATGTGTGTGTGCATGGTTTTGTTAGTGGCGGTCTTCATTTTGCACCATAGGGCACTAAATTTAGGACATAGTATCTCATCTCCATTAGTTGGGAATATCCGGAGAAATTGTTAAAGGGTTTGGGACAGGCACAAAGATTGCTCGGTATTCTTTCAGAGGAATCCTAGGTTCTGCTTGGTAAACCCCTTGGGGTTATCTGATTCTGTCAGGGTCTGCTCCTTTGTGGCTGAGCAGTTTTGCACCTCTGCTGAGAGAGAATTTAACTTGTGAAGGCCTGATGTGATGCAGATGATTTCCTGCTTGTACAAATGTGGTCCTGTACATATGACACAGTTGATTTCCACCCTGTAAAAGAAATTATTTCAAATGTTACATTTTCAGTCTGTAGTCTTACTCTGCGGTTTTGCATCTTTAGTAAATTCACTTCAGCATCCTGGTTGCCTTCTGTATATGTGGTCTTCAGATTCTCTTTTGAATAAGTTGTAATATCTTCTTGGTTTCCTCATTAATTAGTGGGTTAAAGTAAACATTTGATGTGTTCATTTTATATTTATATTAAAGTGGCACGATTTGGGGGCAACAGGGTGGCTCAGTCGGTTGAGTGTCCAACTCTTGATCTCAGCTTCGGTCTTGATCTCAAGAGTTGTGAGTTCAAGCCCCACCCTGGGCTCTGCAGTGGGCGTGGAGGCTACTTTAAATAAATAAATAGTCACAATTTTTCCATTTGGGGGAATTATTCTTAAAGAGAGGAAGCAATTGCAGAAACAAGAGAAATAGAAAACCAATTTATAAATTGGGCAATAAGAGATCGTGTAATTATGTGCTTTGAAAGGTCTTTGATTGCCTGCTGTATACCTAGAAATGTGAAGAGTCATTTCATTGTGAATGTAATTTTTTTAAGTTGTAAAGTGAATGTCTCTTTCATCTACAGAATGCCTGCTTCCATGCCCTGTACCTTACTTTATCTACCATTATGTTCACCAATAGGCTTTTGTTGTAGAAAATTCAGGCACCATAGCCAGTAGAGGTAAAGAGATTGGACATTGAAGACAGGACACAATTTGACATTTGCTAAGTGTGTCCCAGCTGTGCAATTCAGCACCTCTGAAGAAACATTTGATCAAGTGACTTGCCCAGAGGTAGAGCACTATCAAAGACAGGCATTTATTATTTGTTGTGTCTGATAATAAAACCTCTTCTTTCCAAAATAATCAGACTTGATATGTCCCTTCACTGAACTCTGTTTCAGGAAGTTTTCTGCCACGGATTTTTCTGTTTCCCTTCTGATTCCTTATTTAACCATGACTTCACACACAGGAATGAATGCAAATGAGCCCCTTAAAAACAGGGTCCTGGCTTTCATTTAAGTGTCCTGAGCTCTAATAATGACTTTTTACTTTCTTCCTTTGTTCAACAGAAGGAGAAAGGAAATTGAGGGAGTTCAGGAGCATTTCTTCCAAATGAAGTGACACCTCTTTCCACAGGGAGTGGTCTTTAGTGTAGATTCAGGTATCGCTGGTTCATGCTCTTGAGTTTTCTTTCCCATTCTCTGGGTACATGTGGGTATTGTTCTTTGATTTGATTTCATGGGTCCAAATTGGTTAAATGAGCCCATTACAGGCTTAGCTAAATGAACGTTAGGATATTTTGAAGGCAGTTGATAAAATTTTTGATTCCCAGGTTCCAGGTGTGTGATTGGGTTTGTCTCTTCTGTCCCATGGCTGCTGAGTGATGTGATAGAACTTGAAATATTTCTGGCCAGCCCTGGCTTCACTCTCTGCTTTACCATCATAATACTACTTAGCCTTAGATTGAACTCATTTTGTCCTGTGGCCATTGCTTATATAAACATCTCAAAGTAAGTCATTTAACTAACATAGACATTCTGCTTACTCGTATTTTAAGGCTTTATTTAGCATGCTTCCAACATATTCCCTACAGAATATGTTGTACAGAATTTTGGACTCTCTTTGCAGTGTTGATATCCAGATAAATATCTTTGAATCAGAGCGCAGGGTCAGCTTGAAATTACCTAGTAATTTTGTGCCTCAGTTCTTCAAGAAATGGTGTTCTCAGGAAGAAATGATAAAAATTCCTAAGACAGTATCGGATTTGGGAGGTGTCTGAGAATAAAGGCTATTACCAAGGTTTTGAATTTGGAGTTCTTTTGATAATACATTACTGTAGCATGTCCAGATACTTCACCCACTGTAGAAACCCTTTATTTTCTTTTATGTCATTCAGTCTAGCCCCCTGTTTCAGTTTCTCAGTTCTGTGTTAATTAGTGTTTCTTGAATGGCTGTCTCTTCACCTCTCCTGACCATGCCTTTATCCTCCTTTGGGGCATGTCTTTTCTTCCAGGCAGTTTCCCCTTTCTATCCTCACTGCCTTCTGATCAGGACTTTCTTGGGCATTTACATGATCACTTACTACCATGATTTTGCTCTTATTGGTGTTTTGATTGATAACTGTTCTCAAGTTGACATGTGCAGTGGTTTTCCTCACTGGTTTCTAAACTCTTAGGAAAGGGAGGTCTTTTTTTGTACCTCTTCACAGAGCCTAGTTTAGATTTGATTTGCCAGGTGGTGACCTAAAACAATCTGATAACTGTGTTTGGAAAATTATGTGACCCTGGCTACTAGGTACAGGGTTAACTGTGCTGATTAGTATCTAGAAGTGGACAGACTTGTAGAAGGATGCAGCAGAAAGGGTGCATTATTTACTACAATATAGTGGCAGTATGGAGTCATGACTAGTAGCATGGGTCCAATATCTGACGAGCCAAGCTCAAGTCCTGGCTCCACTGCTTATGACTTTGTCACCTTGAGGAAGTTATTTAACTCCTCCATACCACAGTTTTCCACCGTAAAATGAATAATAATGGCCCTTACCTCATTAGATTGTGGTGTGGTCAAATGCCTTAATACGTGCAGAGTACTTAAAACAGTTGACACAAAAAAGAGCTTAACCGAGGGCAGTGGTTCACATGGTGGTGGTGATTATTATTAAATTGCTGAGCATCCTACAGAGCATATAGAAAGTCCTCTATACATGATAACTACCACCACCATCATCAGTTGTATTTGTATTCTAAACTCTTTATCCAGTTCAAGTCCCAGATCATAAGCTCCGTCTTCTGAGTATTTTTACCGCCCCTTTATTTCTTTAGACATTTAACATATGCCATCTGTCCAGTTTTTTAAATGCATTTGTCACGTTGAGTCAGTGAATGAATGATCAAACCATAAGCATTTATTGAGTGCTGCTTACAATGCCAGGTGTTGAGGATATAACATTGAACAAGACAGTTACAGTCCTTATAGGGCATATGCAATTTTTCTTTTTTTTCTTTTTTTAAGATTTTATTTATTTATTTGACAGAGAGCACAAGCAAGGGGCGCGACAGGCAGAGGGAGAGGGAGAAGCAGGCTCCGCCCCCTCCCACAGCAGGGAGCTGGATGTGGGGCTGAATCCCAGGACCCAAAGATCATGACCTGAGCCAAAGGCAGGCACTTAACCCACTGAGCCACCCAGGCGCCCCTGCAATTCCTTCTATAATTACACTTGTGCTAGTAGTGAGTGTGTGTGCTCAGGGCCAGAGCTTATTCCACGTGGTCAGACAAAGTCTTTTAAGTGATTTTAAAATGAGGTCTAAAGAAGGAGTTAGTCGAAGCTCTTGTTTAGGGCTAAGGAATGAAACTGTGTACAGGAAAGTCCTGAGGTAGGAAGTTGCTTGGGTTCAAGAGGCAAGGCCATTATTGCTGGAATGTTGAAGATAGTGACTGGAATTAAGACAGCAAATGATTGAAACATTTACTTTGTGATCCTCGAGGAAAGCTTTTGAAATTTGTCTGAAGAATAATGAGAAATCATTGACAAGGGAGGGACTAATTGGGTCAGCATTTTATAATTATATATTGTCCCTGCCCCCACCCTGGCTGCTGTTGGGGATAGACTTGAAGCAAGAGTGACTTTAGGACACTGGTTCCCAGAAGACCGAACAGTGGCTGGAACTGGGGCTGTGACGGCGGATGTGGAAAGATAAATTTAAGATCTAGTTTGGTGGTAGGACAGGTAGAATTTGGCCATTGCTTGCATCAGGGGGATGAAACCGGGTGTCATGCATGAGCACTGTAAGTGCCCGACTACAAATAACAGGTGGTTGGTGGTGCTGCTTTTCCCATATGGTAAACACTGGTGGTGTAGATTTGGGGGGGAAACTAAGAATTTCTGGACATGTTAAGGTACCCATGAGCCATTCAAATGGTCTAGAGCCCTGAAAAGTGGCCTGGACTTCATGCATGAACTTAGGGCTGTTGGGTATATATATATATGTGTGTGAATATACAAAATTCCCAGAGAATATCGAGAGACGAGCCCCTAGGCCAAGCCCTTCATCTCCAAAATTTGAAGATCATGTATAGGTGGGGTGTAACCCACCAAACAAATTTAAGAAAGGTGCTTCCTGAGCTATCAAGAGGAAAATCCTAGTAACTAAGAGGAGAGAGCCTTACAACACAAAACTTGACCGTGCTCCTTCAAGGTCGAGAAAGACGAAGATTGAGAACTATCAAGTGGATTTCGCAAAACCGGTTACTGGTGACTTTGGAGCAGTTTTTGTGGACTGAAGGGGCATAAGGAGCAAGAGCTAATTGTCCCAACTGGATTATCCCCAGGAACAATGTCTTAATGGCTCTATGCCATCACTGTTAAGAGTTTCCTAAGAATAGTAAGTAGACAAATGTGTGTAATGATGGTGTCTGTGTAGTTTTCAATGTGTAAGAAATCCAGGGCATCCGTAATTACATGTGCACTCTTGGAGAAAGGTATGACAATGATGGGAGATCCTCCAAATTCCTTTGGGTATGTTGATCAAAACTCTTTGAATTCTCTGCCATCACTCATGCATTCTGGGGTACATGGTTTCCATTGATAAGCTAGATCCTTAGGGTTTATATTTTGACAACCCCAATACAGTATCTACATGTGATTACATTAAACCAGAATTGTAAAGTCACTCGGTGAGGCAGAGTTAAATCTGTATTTTTCTTGAGGAAGAATTAGAATTTCCCAGTATATCCAAAACACTACATTTCTAACTACCCTTTTCTGTAAGGGTACTTCCCTTAAAATTTAAGCCTATTATCATTGTGGAAAATGTTGAATTTGGCTCTTTAAAAACTGGAGAGACAGTTACCTGACCTAAATAATTTGTGAGTTTATCTGGGCAGAGCTGAATCAGCACTGAATGTTAATATATTTTCTTTTGAAAACAAAAACACACATTTTTGTACCACAAATTTCTGTCAAATTTTTTTATTTTAAATGCATCAAAAATCAGTAAGCCAAAGGAAGAAAATGATCTCTACTACTACCATCAGAAATTTGTCAATAAAAATACATCTATGTACCAAAATGTGGGTTTTTAAAAAAATTTTCCCCACCCCTCCCCTTTAAATGATATAAACTATTTTTAGGACAGAAACTTTGTTTTATTCTTAACTACACAATCAGCACCTTGAACAGTGCCTGGCACATAGTAGGTGCTTAATTTTCTTTTCCAGTTATATTTTTGCACATGAATGTCTTCTTGAATCATACTTTTAATGTCTACCTAGTCTTCTGTCTTCTTGATATACTGTAATTTATTTCATCAGCTTCCTATTCTTGGGTATTTATTTCGATTTTTCTTTTCTTTCATAAACAACATTTTATTCCCTTAGCTAATTCATAGTCTTAACTATTTCTTACAACAGTCCCATAAAGTGGACACTTATGCCAAAGGATACCGTATAGTTGTTTTTAACATCATCATCTGTAAATCTAATTAGATTTTTATGTTTGATTAGATTAGATTTTTGGTTTGATACATTCTTCAAAACATTGATCGCCTTCTGTCTTAATAATAAACTTCTGCCATAATAGTTGTCATTTTTCTCCATGTCTCAAAAACTAGAACTTTCTCTTCCAGATTTTTAAATTATCCATTTTTATTAACTCTTTAAAAATGTAGGGCTTCACAACCAATGAATAACTGAACTCTACCTCTGAAACTAATGATACATTACATGTTAATTGAATTGAATTTAAATAAAATTTTTTAAAATGTAGGGCTTTAAGAAAACGAATTAGACATAATCAGAAAGCTTTCCTTAGGATTAATTGGCCATAAATTCGTATGTCTCCAGGCAAAAATGAATGTTCAAACGACTTTAGGGGGTGTTGTAGTTATTTTAATCCTCTAACCTTTTATAATATTTATTTTGATTTTTTTTAAATTTTATGTCACAGTTTGCTTACTGATTTTCTTTCTTTATCCTTTTCTGAAGTTGGGTTCTCATCTCAGGTGGGGTAGAGTTTAGCATGACATCAATTTCCTTGCCCCTGAGTTCCTGACTTGCCCATGAAATGAAACCTGTGCTTCATCAGACTGTCTTTTAAATTCTTTACTCTGCACATACTATTTTAATTATCTCTCAGGCCATTTTCTGCTCCTGTAATAAATTCTTGCCTCTTGCCTATAGAGACTTTGGAAGTGATAAAAATTGATGTGAAACTTTGAAAGAAAAAATGTATTCCAAACCTGTTATTTTTTCATCGTGGCCTGGTAATTGATACCAGAACCATAGATCGGTTGGTTGCTTTGTTCCAGATTCTCACTGTCATCTCCCATATATAAGCTGTGTTTTTAGACCAGTCACATGCCCTTTTTCCAGAAATGCTCAGGATGTCTATGATGGTTTTCCCGATAAAGACTCATCATTTCATTCTTAGAAGTGGAACAGCACAGTTGTTTTAAAGATTTTGTTTATTTATATGAGAGAGAGAGAGAGAGAGAGACAATGAGCAGGAGGGAGAGGGAGAGAGAATCTGAAGCAGACTCTGGGCTGAGCATGGAGCCTGATGTTGGGCTCAGTCTCATGACCCTGAGATCATGACCTGAGCCAAAATAGGAGTCAGACACTTACTGACTGAGCCTCCCAGGTGCCCCCGACAGCACAGTTGCTTTAAATGTAAATGGTCTTTTTCTGTTATTGTTTTGTAGTTATCTTTACCAGTTTAACATAGAAATGCTTCCTTTAACTATTTTTGATGTCTACAGTCTGGATAAATTACATGGTTGTTTTTTTGTTTTGAGAAATATTTAACCTGAAAATAATTGGAAGATATGTCTTCCAGTGTGTGAATTTCCTTTAGATACTTTACTATGCTGATGAACAATGAAAGGAATTTATCTGTTGACTCAAAGTATTTGTGGATAGTGTTTTTCCTGAATAAAACTACAAAAGCAATACTGTATTTACTTACCTGACCTCAGAGAGAGAAGACATTTTTCTCCATGAAATAAGAATAGGATTTTTTTTTTTTTAATGGAAAGGAAATAAACCAAGAAAGAGGAAGTTGTGGATCTAGGAAACAGAACCCAGGATAGGATGTGAAGGGAATTTCCAGGGTCTTGGTGAAGGGAAGGCCCACAACATCCATTGTGAGGCAGGCCTCACGGGCCACCATGCAGAAGTCAGCAGGAGAAAGGAGGGGAGCATTCTAGGGAGGGCCGTGGTTTACAAAGTCTTCACACTGAATATCAATTTAAGAAAAAATTGTAATAATCTGTTGGGAAGTTAGAGTATGGAGAAATGGGGAAAGGGACAGTTTGGGATGGGGGAAAGAAGGTGGGGTTTATTTGTAGAAACTTTTCTGGACCTCACAAATTACAGGTCATAACTTTGAGATAGTTCTGTGGTTTGGCAGACTTGAGGAAGGACATTCCTTGGCACGCCACCTTGATGAGCTTCACACCCCATCCGAGTTAGAGAAAGAGAATTGAATATCGGAAGAAAGCAAGCTTGGATAGTTGATAGTTTATTATAACTAAGTAAATACTTCTCCACTTTTTATATGAGGCACACATATATACCACCATCTGCTCTTTCTATGCTAAATTTATAATTCAAAAAAAGTCTTGTAGAATAAGCCAAGGGCATTGTATTTCCTGTTGATGATAAAATGCAGATTTTTCCACTAAAAGGCAGTGACTTCATTTCTAAAGGTTAAATTGAATGGTTATCACAGTATAATTTCAGCTGGTTAAATTTGGGAAATTGAGAGTCATTCAATAAAAGAATAATCTCTGAGCTAGTATAGAATTTTTATTTGATAAAGAAGTGGATATTATTTCATTCACATTAAGCCATATCACATGATTTTATTTCAAGGTAGAAAAGAAATGTCAATCGGGATATGTACTTAGCAGTACTTTTTTTCTTTATTTGAACAAAACATTTTCTCTACATAGCCAGTTGAGGATGGCATCATGCTTTCCTTTAGCCATTGCCTAAGAATTAATACTTTCTTACGCTGCTTTTGTGAAACCAATAAAATTTTTTCTATGCTCTTCTAACCTCATGATTTTTCTCATCTAAACTATTTTCTGCTTGAATTTTTAAAATCTTTAATTCATTGAACAGTTAGTTTATCTAAAGCATGGAAAGTGCTTCATTTTGAACTTGTAACTCTGAGATACTTACAAATTAGTTGACTAGGAAAAAGGTTTTCTTAAGTTAAAAATTAAAATTTTGCATAGGCTACCTATGTAGGCCAATTTTTTATTTTTAAATTTTAGGTTTAATTTATAAAAATACATCATTTGTAGAATATAATTCTGTCAGTTTTGACAGACGTACATTTTGAAAAGCTACAGTATATACATGTAATCATCACCATAGTTAAGACAATAGAACTATTGCATCATCCCAGAAAATTCTTCCATCCCCTTGGAGTCCTTCCCCTAGTCCCTGGCAGCCACTGATCCATTTTCTGTCCTTATACTTTAACCTTTGCCACAGTGTCCTATAAATGGAATCCTGCATTTGAGAGCCATCCATGTTGTTGCCTGTATCCTTCTTATTGCAGAGTATCATTCCACTCTGTGAGGGTACTGCAGCTGGTTTATTCATCCCCTGTTGAGGGAGCTTTAAGCTATTACCAGTTTGGGGTGATTACAGGTGAAGTCCAGGCCATATTCTGGGGTTCCCTAATCTATTTCTGTAATGCGATTTGATTTTTTCCTACTTAGGTTGCCATGATTATCGATTGGAATGCTGCTTTGCCAATTTTTCTTCTAAACATAGGTTGTGTCTTCTCATCTTAGTAGCACTGCAAGTCCTTTCTTTTATCAGTATTGGACCTTTGGGAAAGAAAATAGATGGTGGACAAGACCGACCAAATACAAATATTTACAGACACCTGTCCTTGCAGGGCTCCTGAGAGCAACAGGCACATCCGCAAAGTTTCTTCCAAGTCTGATTGCAGAGAAATTTCTTTTCCTCCATATTTGGGGCATGAAGTTCACTTGCCCTGACATGCGCTGTGACTTTCTTCCAATTTGGGAAGTGTACCATGCTGTTCCTTCTGCCCTTTGGTCTATCCTTAGCTTCCAAGTTTGGAAGCTTTGCTTAGCCAGGCCATCCTAACCTAATAATTGGTAAAGGAGTAGAGTCAAGGAAGAAAACGGAAGGTTGCGTTCTCTGTTGAGGGTGCCACAGATTGGAATGCCAGCCTCCCAAGCTCAAAGCTGTCTCACAGCCTAGTGCTCCTGCAATTGTCCTCTTGATTCCTGTTCCCAGGAGTGGAGCCCAGAGCAGGAAACATTGTTTCTCCTATGCTCTGACATGTTGGAGGCCTGAGTGAGGTTCTGTGCCAAGGAAGTAAATAGTGCGAGAAGACTGTAAACTATAGACAGCACTTAATGAAAGATGATTGATGGCTTAGCTTTTCAGCACCTGTTTTTTTCATTTCCTTATAATTTTTTCAGTAGGAGTGTTTTTCTCTATGTTCTCTGCTGTGTTCACTTCATTCCTGTTAAACTTGCACTTCACTGATGTTTATGCCCCTAGTGCCCTCACACACACCTCACCATGAAACATTGGTAACCAGCCAGGGAAGGCTGGTTCCAAATTTTTAAGTGCTTTGTGGTAAATGTTGGAGCTAGAGGGCATTACCAAGTATCTCCCCCCAGGGTCCCATTCATATCAAGAGATTATCATGCTGTACAGCTGGTTCCTCACAGAGACTCACAGCCTCATTAAAACGCCAGTGGGGGCCATAGAGCCCAGGGTGTGGAAAAGAGGAAGAGCGTGCAGTGATGGATGACTTTTTTGCCTTTCTGGTGGAGGAGGAGGTACTTATGATTTGTCTTCCACATAGCTGCAGGAAAAATCCTCCTGGTCTGGGGAGCCCTGAGAAGATCTGTAACTATGGCGATGAATTGTCACAGTACAGCTTAAAAAGTGAGTGTGTTTGGGTCCTGTCCTTAGGTGTTAGTTCTGATCTCCATGCTCTTTTTTTTTTCCCCTCTGTATCTGTTCTTTTGTACACAGAGCTTCTGCCACTTCAGTATTAAGATTGGTTGGACCCAAACAGCAATGTGCTTTGGAGGCCTTAGCCTCAGGCCGACCCCATAGAGGGGATAGTCAGCGCTCACAGGGGAGAAACCTTCCTGCTTCGCTGCAGTGGCCATGCAGGACTCGGTTTATTGCCAGGCACCTTCTTCAGGTTTGATGGGCCTCTTTCAAATGTGGTTTCTCATGTGCTGGTGGAGTACCCCCATGGTACCCTAATAAGCTCTGCATGTATTTGTTTTTAGTTCTTTTTGCTATGATGTTAATCAAAGAGTGATTGTGATGATGAAACTAATTAGTGAGCTTCATTATTAACATCTCCCTTTTGAGACTTGCCCATGATAATCCTGATTAATGGCTAACTAATAGGTTTACTCTGATTCCCATTTCCCTGTGCTGTTTTGTATGTTGTGATGTTTGCTTCTCACCAGGAAGCATGTTTATGCCTACTCTGTGGGTATTTTCGGTGGAAAAATCATAGAATTCACTTTGCTAACATCAAGTATAAACTGACAGCCTAAATCCTGTTCCAGAATCACAGAACTTTGATTTATATAAGTTCTGCTCTTCTAGGATGCAGAGGACACGGGCGTCTAAGTAGCGTACTTGTGGACCTTGGTCCTGTGCGTGCCATGTAAAGATTCTGCTTCCTCTGCCTTTCCCCCTGCCCTTCCCCTGCCCTCTTCTGTCCTCAACTTTCCCACTCTCCCAAGCTTGGTCATTCATTGTACTAAATTATTTTCAACATGTGCTTGCTTACACATCGTACTTTGTAGAGACAGGTGGCAATCTACCTGCTGAAGGGAATTTCTTACGGGCATTGACACATGTAATCTGCATTTGGAAGAGGTTTGACCTGACAGGCCAGAAGTGAGGACAGAGTAGGAGTGTATAATTAAGGTGTCTTTACAACCTTTCCCTCTAAGGATCATCCTGCCTTTCTTTGGGGTCATTCCAAGCTCCGTTCCAGTAAGTCTGTGGTACAGATATTAGCATCCTTTGAAATGAAGTCACCCCAGGCACATTTGTTGCATCATTACTTTCTCAATTTCAAGGTGTATTGAGGAGGCAGAAACATTCCTTAAGAGATGCTATCCACAATAGCAAGTTAAATGTAGCTAATGCAACCTTAAATTAGCTTCTCTAGGATTACAGGAAAATAACTTATGTGTGGTTTGTTTTGGAGCACAGGTAATGTGAAAACTAGCAGTGCAACAAAAAAAGACTTACCTGCTTAGAAGTACAGTTGCTTCTTGATTATTTACACCAGTGGAGGGGAATATTGGTGCAGAAAACTGTAGCTAATTTATCTGCTTGGATTCTCAAAGCCTTGAGCCAATGTTATGCCAGATAACTATGGCGAGTAGACTCCCAGGCCTCATGTACATGAGTCACAGCATGGAAAACCTGAGGATGAGAGTCTCTGCAACTAGACTTCTAGACAGAAATACTTGATACTGAATAGTCTTACCTTGAAATGAGCCTTCTGTGCCTTAAGTCTCAGTGTTGTTATCTCTTTAAATCTGACGCTTTTTAAAAATACCTTTTGGAGTTATAAGGTTATAAAGAAACCTTTGATTTCACTAAATCTCAGTAGGTGCTGCTTCAGGATTGTTGGAGAATTTCAAATGTCATCTGAATGTTGTCATTTGAACTTGCTCATTTTATTGTCCTTAAGATCCACCTGGCATCTTCAGTTCCTCAGTGGGGCCTAAACTGCTCTCTGTTACACTGTTCCTCATAATCAGGTTTTCTCTTATTTACCTAGTGTTGAAACTTAGAAGTGAGTGTAAGAGACTGAAGCACATTGCTGTACTTACATGGGCTCTTTGGAAGGCAAATCAGAGTTTAACCACAGTCATTTTTATGGTAATAACAATCAAAACTCCTAAAATAAATAATTCCATAGCTAAATTAGCAGGGAATGATGTATGGCTACATCACCTGAGGGAACTTGTCAGTCTGACATATCAGTCTTTTCATATGAGCCACTTAAACAAATTTTAAAGGTTTCAAGGATTTTTGTGTTAAAAAGGAACATGCCAAGCAAGGGAAGCGCTTGAGATGACAAGGAAAGACAGACACCATTGCCTGTGATGGAGATTTGAAAGAGCTGACATCTTGTACTTACATTCAATTTAATTGACTTGATAAGAATTTTTTTACTCTTAAGAATCTATGAACTTGGGTGAAATTTTGTATCTTTTCCCTTAACGGGTGGTTCATAGGCATATCATCTTCAAGCATTTGGAACGATGAGGGGGTTCCATGTCTTGTCTTGCAGTTTGGCCTCTGGAAGTAAACATGGACAATTGTGGTAGGCTTTTAAAATTTGTTTTCAGAAGCCTTCAGTTGTCATAGTCAGCTTTCACTTCTAATCTTTGTCATAATCAGTGGCATGTCATATTCTCTTTGCCTTCTTCCCATATGTTGTTGTTTCTGCATTAGGACTGTTAAATTGTAGGTTGAGACTTAGGAAGAGTCAGGAACTTTTGTTTAATTACATGGCTGATAGTAAGGTACCTTGATTTCTCCTTGGTTCCCAGTCTGAGAAATTCTCTTTCTTGGTAAAGTAGGTAATCATTTAGCAAAATATGGTGAGAGTCTGCTCCAACCTTCTTTTTGTATTAATACCTACTTGTGTGTGAGCTGCTGTTATTCCTATAAGCACCTTTTTTTTTTTTCTCCAGATAAATACATCCATATGACAGTGAGCAAAAGTCTGTTTCTGAAAAATATAGATTACTGCAGTTTTGAGGGGAAAGGCCCTCTCTTCAGAGACATTAAGTTGCCTCCTGAATTGCGATAATCAATTTAATAATTGTTGTTGATTTACTGGTTCAGCTCATGAATAATGTCCCAGATTTAGACTAGTGTGGCAAAAGGATTTTAATCAGGTAGTGCTTTCTTTCCCATGGAGCATTTGTCTTGCTTGACTGTTCTGGACTTCAGCCAACTGCCAGAAAGGCCTTGTCCCACTGTATATGTAGAGTAGAATATGTGTTGCTTAAGTGTTCACTGAGGGAGTTCCCAACTCACTAAAGCTCATTGTTACCTTACCTTTTACCAATGTGCCATTAAAGACACTGAGAATGGATGACTGTCTCTCCTTTTCTCTGAGAATCTGTTTGAAGGGAAGGATGAATCTCATTACTATAAATACTGTTTTCATCCCAGCCTACCTCACTGCTTCTGAATGAGAGGAGCCCCTCTGGCTGCTGTGAAAGCTCTCAAATTCTTGATGGCTTGTTAAATTTTCATTATCTAATGTGCATTAATTTAGATACAATAGCTCTGTTGCTAGGAGCAGAGTCAGAAAGGAAGAGCTTGGCGGAGTGCAGACTGCTTGTGTCGCAGGAGTCAGGAAAGTGTGCAGAGCTTGCTGTCCTCAGAGGGAGTTTACAGTTCTGCTGGCTGGGCTGAAAACCTCGGAAATTCTGACGTCCCCTGACTACTCCCCCAGCACATGCACTGTGATGTTTTGATGCTTGCTTACTCTGTCATCTGTTTCATTAGCTTGAAGGACTGAAAGGATTTGAAGCTCTCTAGATGAGAGCTCTGAGGTTCAAAATGTCCAAGGTCTGGTTACTCTTGAGGGGGTAGAGGGCATGCACTTTGTGTTTTATGTGTGAAAAAAGTTTTAAAGTGCTATTAGGTTTCATGTGTTTTCCTGTTTCTATAATTGTTCATACTGACATGATGTGGAATAGGTCCCCATGGAGCATGTCCTATTGTTAGAGATCTCCCAGGCTGGGAACAGAAACAGTCAGTCTGCCCAGGTCCCAGCTCACCCCTGAAAAGCACGTAGACCAAGGCTCGCTATATAGGCACCCAAAGAAGGCTGCACTCTTGATGTTCAGAAACAGTGAGCCTCTGAATCTACATAACCCATTGACGGTTAAAGATGAACTACTTTGGGTTTCTTGGGAAGGGGCTTTATGTAACACAGCCTGGGTATCACTTTTTTTTTTTTTTTTTTAATGAAAATTAAAGGTTAAATTAACCTCCATGAAAGGCTGGTATTAGTCTTCTCCCCCCTGATTTTGTTGAAGGAAGAGAAGCCCTTTTTTGCATCCCGTGAGGAATGAAATTTTCATTTCAAAGCACCTTCCTAAGTTGTATATCCATTGAGTGCATAGTAACAGAACAGAAGGAAGCACAGAATATTCTGGAAATTTCAGATTAACTCTGTTTCTTCTGTGGAAGTCACATGGGTATCTTGCCTATGTCATAGTTTCAGGGTTGTCTCTTTTCCTACGATTATTCGCCGAGCTTTCTATGGTCTGCCAGACTTTTTGCCCTAGAACAGAGAAAAAGAATCATTTGCTCAGATTTTATTACTTTTTTCTAATGATTCTTTTCTTTTATCCACCAGGATACCCAAAAAGCAAAGCAGTTTCTGCCCTTCCTTCAGCGGGCAGGTCGTTCTGAAGCTGTGGTGGAATATGTCTTCAGTGGTTCTCGTCTCAAGCTATATTTGCCAAAGGAAACTTGCCTTATCACCTTCTTGCTTGCAGGTAAGTCTTGTGTGTTTTATGTTCTGATAATTCTTCCCGGAGCTCAGAGGTCATGCTTGGAGGTCACATGCCCTCTTTTCCCTTGTGTTTTAGATAGGACCTCGAACCAATCTAGGTGTTTTAGTCTCTGATTGAGATGTGAACACAAAACTGCTAGATTTGATCCCTCTATCACTGCAGACCCAACACTGGGCCCTCTTCCTGCTCCCCATTTCTACCAGCCACAGGGCATAAGAGTAGAGCAGCTTGAAAGACAACATGTATCTTTTCACAGCCTGGGTGAAGGGAATTCCAGACAAAGAAAAATACTAATGATGGAATTCTCACAGTCGGTATTTCGCATTTGGGATAGACCACTCCTGCCATGTTAGTCATGGGTAGTCCACCGAGGAGCTGAGACACCCTCTCCTTGTGTCTCCCTAGGCAGTACCGTTTGTCTTTTATTCTTTTCAGCTGTCATTAGGATCCAAATCCTTTCTGAAACGTCAAACATGACATTACCTTCCCAGGCTCCTGCATCTTTACTATTTCCCTGTTGCACTAAGCTTGACGTGCTAGGGAAGGCCGCCTTTTCTTTGCTGACTGAATGCGCATCTTTCTTATCCTATCTTTTTTAGTAGCTTAATATTTCTCAAGCCAGAAAGACTGTGTATGAACTGTGTTCTTTGAGCAATTTATATTTATGCATTCAAGGCAGACTGCCTTATTTCTTCCCCAATGGCAGATAATAAAGTTATTTATTTTCAGTCAGTACTTCACAGAGACTGTGGTCTTTGAGAGAAAGTGTCATTTTACTTCAACACCCCACAGCCCACCCCTGTACATACAAACATTCACTCACTCACAAAGGACATACATATTCTGCTGTGTTCTCCCGGTTCACATTGCCTTTTCTGTTGATACCCTGCTCCCTCAGCACTCCTTCTGTTGGGATTCTTGAATAGAATTTGCCATGGGGGGAGAGAAATGGGAGCCATGCTTGCTGTCCCCTGCCAGATTGCCTCAGCCTCCTTTTCCTAGAAGGCACGGATAGTTTCTTCTCTGGATCAGGGTCTCCCTCAGGCCCTAACTAAATGGGTTGTTATGTGAGATAAATCACTCAGTGAACACATGGCCGTGACGTTCTCTGCTGCTGCTGCTGGGCTGCCACTTCTGGCTGAGGCTGTCTTGCACACTCTGAAGAAGTTAATGATCACTGCGCAGCTCTGCAGGCTTTCTGAGGGGACTAACTGTGAAATATAACATGAAGCTCAGGGGCAGCTGCGGAAAGGAAGGCCCAGAACAAATCCATACCTTACTGGAGGGCTGTGCTTCTGTGAGCTGTAGTAAACGGAGCGGTAGCATGGCAGTGTGTGACGGAAGCCATTCGTGCCCTTAAGATTTCCGGAGCCGAGAAGTTTCTTATCAGTGAATTCTTGTTGTTACAGAGTTGGAAGTATATATTCAACTTCTCCTTTGTTCTATGTCTGCAAAACAAAAGCATCCTCTTGGCAGTGTGGAGCTTTATCCCAGAGGTGAACAAGAGAAAAAGTATTATTCTTTCTGGAAAGCTTGGCCACAGGTCTGTAGGGGAAAGAAAACATTGAAGTTCTGGCTTCTAAATTCAAAACTACCTGAACGGACCCAGCTCAGAGCTTAGACCTATCCTGGCTGGAGTTTTCCTGCAGAACCCTTCTGGTTGTACTTTCTTTCCCATGGAGCATTTGTCTTGCTTGACTGTTCTGGACTTCAGCCAACTGCCAGAAAGGCCTTGTCCCACTGTATATGTGTTGCATAAGGGTTCACTGGGGCAGTTTCCAACCAACTGAAGCTCAGACACAACGCAGCCTGGTCACTCAACTCCACAGCAGCCAGTTCCTGTGTGTACTTGGCATTATTCTAAGTTTAGCAATTCGAAAGACAGTGCCTGAGTTAACTTACATTCTGAAAGATAGATTACCAATGCAAATACATGATAAAATATAAGCTTTTCCATTTTTCTCGTGCCATACTATATGCGGTTATATTCTGCATCTTCTGATTTCTTTAGAAACCTGGCAAGGATACCGGACAGGGGAAAGTAAGAGCACACAGACCTCAGTTTGAATCACAGCTCTACTCTGCACAAGCAGGTGACTTTAGGGAGGTTTTTTACTCTTGAAGCCTTAGCTTAGACATCAGTTAACTGGAAAGTGTTTCTTGCCTCTTAGGATTTTGTGAGGATTTAATGAGATGTGTAGAGGGTTCAGAACAAGCCTGCCATAAAGTAGATTATCCATAAATATGTTTCCTTCCCCCTTCCTCTCACAAAGACTTGGTGAATTCATAACTAGAGCTCTTCTTAACTCTTAAATGGAATGGTATATTGTACAGTGTGTGTGTGCACAGCTGAGGCTCTGCCATGGAGACTTTGACCTATCAGTGGAAATAAACCAAGGAAAGGTGCTGTTCTTGCCTCCTCCTGAATGAGCAGAAAGCTCACTGATAGGAAGGCTACTGGCTTTTCCCTTTGAGTTTTGAAAGAGGAACTCTGCATCCTGGTAAGACATTGTCCTAGGTCTCTGGAAGCTCTGGAGGGAACACAGACTTGTAAGCAAACTGCAGCATTGGGCTCTAGGTGAAGAGAATTCTTTACAAGGCACAGAAGTAACACAGAGAAGGGAGTGATCAGTTACTTAGAGGGAAATCAGAGGTTGTCTCCCTGAGGAGCTGCCACCTGAGCTGCTTTTGAAGGACAAATAGGAGTTGGCAGTGTTGGGACAGGAGGGGAAAAGGAGGAAGAAAGGAACATTCCAACTAGAGGTTAACAGCATGTACAAAGGTGTAGAGGTATGATCTTTCCTGGTGTGCCCAGGTAACTGTGCCCCCTTTGGTATTGGTGGAATATAAGGAGTGAGGGGTTGGGGTGGGATGCGGTTAGAAATGCACACAGGATATACCGTGGACCCTCAGAGTCACTCAGGGTACTGAGCAAGAGAGCAACGTGCTCGCACTTGTGTTAAGAAAGCTTATTTTGGTGAATACGTTGGAATAAATGAGGCTGGAGACTGAGAAAGCAGTTACAGAAGCAAGAGGGTTAGTGACCTAAAATCTGGCAGTGAAGAGGAGAGGTTGGAAAAGTATTTAGGAGGAAGACTTGATAATTCAGGGAATGATTGGATTTTTTTGGTCAGAAATGGGGGTGACATTGAGTGTAGGAAGGAAAGTAACTCGCCCAAGGCTTGAGTGTTTGGGCAGACTGGGATATCCACCAGCAAGGGCAAAACCAAAGTAAGAATAGGTTTTAGGAACCAATAATTGGTGGTCGGAGGATTAGGTGGAGAATCCTGCATGTTCAGGAAGCCAAGAGAGGAAAGAAATCCAAGGAGTAGGCACTGTCAGATTTTACCTAAAATATCAAGTAGGTAAAAACTAGGAAGTGATTTTATACTGTTTATCAATTAGTAAGTCACAGATGACCTTTGTCAGTGCAATTTCATCAGAGTTGATTCAGCTAAAGGCAGATTACAGGCGATTAGGGTGTAAATGTGGGAAATGAGGAACAGAATCAAAAATAGAGTGCTCGTTACAAAATTCTAACAGAATGCAAACGGAATGCATAAAAATGAAAGCTAAGGGGTCACAGTAACATTCTAAGGATGTCAGCAACTTGAATACTTGTGTAACTGTAATTCCTAAGATTGGAGCAGAACGTGGCATTGAGTTGGAAAAGTTTTTCGGTATACCTATTGTTTTCATAATACCAATTACAGAAGTAAAACTCAACAAAATCTTCTTGGCAAATGAGGATATAAAAAAGATGGAGTGAGAAAGTATCATAGGGAACATGAGACGCACTGGTCTGAATCCTGAGAAGAAGAAACGAAGAAAGGCTGCAAGGAATTGATTGACAGAGCGATGAGCTAGAGGAGACGGCAGGAATGAGATGGCTAGAGAGCAGGATGGAGAGAGTATCCTTAGAGGAGGGCCCCTTGGTCTTCTGAGACCAGCTACAATGAACGCTGAATGTGAGTGTAGACACAGACACAGCATTCACATTGTGGGGTGGTTCACCTGGACAGTGAACCTCGTGGCACAGCTTTGCAGGTATCTGTGGGATGTGCTCTACATCGTGGAAAAATGGCATTCTGCTGGAAATGATGTCTCTCTGCAGCCAGGAGGGAGTTTGGGCTGTGATTCTCAAGGGGAAAGTCAAGATAATTGTTCAGCAGTCCCGTATGTGCTGCTCTCATTAATCCCAGCCTTTCAGAGAGCCCTCTGGACTTCAAGGTGGGGTGGACATTTTCCATTTTTATGTCGCCTTTTTTGGGCAGACGGCCCCACAGCTTGATAGGGAGTGGCATTTGGCCCAAGCCAGCTGGCCTCTCTGTCACGGTTCCTGCACCCCTGTATGTGGAATGATTGCTTGGTCAGATGGGATAGCAGGTGGGGCTGGGCAAAGTCAGCTGTAGCTGACAGGTCAGTGCCTCCTGGAAGCTCTCGCCCTTTAGTCCTTTGAGCACCTGGCTTAGGTTTGGTCGGTGAGCAGGTGACCTTACAGCATCAGAACAGGGACTGTTGACTTCCCCTCTGCCTGCCACTGTGGCCTCCTCCTGTGCAGACTTATTTCGGTCGTGGAGGCAATCAGAGCCAGGTCTTGTCCTCAGTTCGCAGGGAAGCCAAGATCCCCGGGCAGCCCACATTTGTTTGAAAGCATCCTTTTTCCTCATCTAGCATTTAGTGTGTCCCACGCTTTTCCTCCCATTAGAACAAAAGCAGTTTGCCCCCAGTCTTTATTTTTCACGTATTTTCACTTGTTTCACATTTTAGTTTCTTGTCGAAAGGGATAGGAGGTGCACATATTTGCATATCACTTGGCCTTTGATTCACATTTTTATTTAACAGCACCATTGGGCATGGGGAGTGTGTATCCTAGTGCTATGTCTGAATTACTCTCTTAGCTCTAGGGTATCTGGGTCATGACAAGGGCATAGTTCAGGAAGTAGTCCTCTTGACTAAGCAGAGGCAGGTATCAAGTTTGCCTGTGAACCAGCTGCCTGAATTGGAAGAGAATAATAATTTGAGGTTTCAGTGCAAAGTAATCTAAGTAGTCTCATTTCAAGTATTTGGTATCTTCTACTAAGTCACTGAGCGCACCCCATATGCATTTCCATGTTCCTAAAGCTAGGACAGCAGTATGTATGAGGAATTAGGGACTGCAGCAGTTTCGGAGTGTGGGGGAGTGAATGTCAGTCATCTTGGTTGGATCCCATGGTACAAATCCCCTAGAAGGCAGCAGCCACCTGGCAGGGGATTCCCATGTAGATCACAGCAGGTGACTTTTAATTAACCAGTTGCCTAGTCATATGAAACAAGACTAGAAAATGAGACTTCCCTTCGCCTGCAGGCCCTTTGGCATTTTTCGATTTTTTTCTCTCTCTCTTTGATTACAACTCCCCCACTGGAGCTGCATTATGACAAGGGATGCAATGAGAAAAAGGTTCTAGGTATCTAGGTTTTGGTAAATTTCTATGGTGGTCATGTGCATGGTGGGTAAATTAAAGGTTCGGATGTGTCCTTCCACCCTGAATGCCTTTGAGGAAAGTATCTCATGTCCTTCTTTCTTTTTAACGCCTCTTCTCCAGCTAGTCCTAATAGGAATACAACTGCCTGTTTCAATAGACCGAGAACTGGGGTGCCTGGGTGGCTCAGTCGTTAAGCGTCTGCCTTCGGCTCAGGTCGTGATCCCCGGGTCCTGGGATCGAGCCCCGCACCGGGCTCCCTGCTCCGCAGGAAGCCTGCTTCTCCCTCTCCCACTCCCTCTGCTTGTGTTCCCTCTCTCACTGTGTCTCTGTCAAATTAAAAAAAAAAAAAAAAATGGACCGAAAACTTCTAATGAGAGAGGAGAGGGAAGGTGAACAGGAATATCCTCCCCATCTCCTGGCCCCAGGAATGGTGGATCCCCATTGATTACCAGTGCCTAACCAAATTACACAATTAAAGCCAATGTATGTTTAAGTGAGAAATCCCATTCTGCTATAACAGAGGTGCTAATGAATCAGGCTGCTATGTGGTTGTGTTTGCTGGGCTTCTATCCTTAATTAAGCAATTATAGGGTCTGCTGATACTTATGAATTCCTTTCAGATGCTTTAATTGAATTGCAACTTAATGGGTATTTGTAAAGTGGGGTGTTCTTTCTCTTGGGACTTGCCAGTTTGATTCTGTCTCCACCGCCTACTTGCTTTCAGATGGGTGCCATTACTGGAAATGGGCAGCTTGACATGAGACTTTTCTGGAGAAGCTCTAGTTCTTCACTTTTAAAGATACCATTATATGAATTTTATGAATTACATTCATGTCAGGAGGTCCTGGAGAATCACTCGTTAGGAAAGCATTAGCACAGTAAACAGGTCGGGGAGCCTTTTTTAATGAGGCCAAGATTTTGCAAGCCCACTATAAGAAAAAGCAGTCTTTGATAGGTAGACTGTGGGTGATGCATAAGTTAATATGATAATTTCTGCTTTCTTGAATAGCTTTTAGCCTAGTAGTGTAGACAGCCATATGAAAAACTTGAACAAGGAAAAATAAAAAGGAGTTATGAAAAGTATAAGCAACATACCATGAGAGTGCAGAAGAAAGAACAATTAATTGGGGAATGGCAAAGACTTCACAAGGGAGGTGGCATTTGAGCATCCAGGATCGGGAACATTTTCTTTTGGCAGGCTAGGTGTGATTCATCTAGGCAAAACAACTTAGCCTATATCATTAGTTCTCAGGAAGAGTAGCCTAAAAGAAATGGATGTACTCATCAATCATTTTCCTCTCTCTCTGCCTTTGGGCGTGTAAATCTGCTCTTCTGCTGTTGAGCGTTCAGTGCCCTGCCTTCCGCTGCCATCTCTGCACGCATACCATACCACCACCCCTGCTCATGTCATATGGATGAAAGTGCAGGCCTACCAAGATAGCCTGATTATCTCCCATCTTTAGATCGTGAATCATCCCCAGAATGAGCCTCATCGTATTTGTGGGTCATTCAATGGCATGGCTATTTAATAATTTATTTCCACTGGGCGCTATGCTAGGAATTTAGAAATACATAAGTTCCAGGCTTCAAGCAAAGTAGTTGTGTCTACTGAGGTGAAGAATGTATAGACATGAAGAAACAAACAAACATTTTTAAGAAGGCTAAGAATAAGAGAAATATGCCTTCAAAACCATATAAATGAAAACAACTCCAATTTTTATAAAACATTAACAGTATATATTGTGATAACTGTCCAAAAGGCTAAGGCAATTCTGGTTTCTAAGCCAGCAGTACACCATCTGGAGAGGGATGGAGTTGAGTGCTGGTTCAGCCCAGGTCAGGGCAGGCCTGGAGTATGATCTTCTCTCCGGGGACCACTCTTTTGGGAAGGAGATCAGCAAACTGCGGAAGGATCAGAGGAGAGTGACCAGGAAAGTAAGAGACCTAAAAATGCCGTGACCTGAGGACTAGTAGTAGGAATCAAAGGAGACTCCCAGGATGTAATGGAGTATTTCAGGGTCCAGAGGCAGGGATTTGATCTGCTCGGTAGCCATTTATTTTGTTTTGTTTTGTCAGAGTAATAAAAACATCAATAAAAATAAGATTTGTACAGTATGGTTTAATGGCAGTCACAGACCTTGGAGCTAAAACACTTAAAGAAAATTCTTGCTCTCCTGCTTCCTGGTTAATTATTTCCATCAGACCGGCCTGCTTATCTTGGTGCGATGCTGGGACCTGGAGGTGAGGGAGACAGCAAGGCCCACACGGCAGCTGTGTGCCAGCCTGTCTAGAGGCCTGCAGCTGAAGGGAAGCACGTTAGCAGGAGCACCCCCTCTGTGGAGCCCATCGGACCGCTGAGGGTGGCACAGCCTCCTAATTGGGATGCTCAGCCCTTACCATCTTGGTTGGGTTTTCTGTGCCAAGAAAAGAAAGACGTTGATTTCGCCTCAGCTGTTACAGGTTGGGCCCATTCATTCCCTCTGGATGGATGGGTCAAAATTAGGAGAAAAGAATCCTTTCCTCCCAAATCCTCGGATGCCTGCCTTCTTCTATTGCTTTTTACTCTTGATGCTTTTGAGGGTTTTGTTTTGTTTTGGGTTTTTTTGTTGTTGTTGTTTTGTTTTTGTTTTGTTTGTTGAGACAAGGGAAAAAAGTACCCCTGGTAGTAATCAGGCAGAGCCAAGAAGAGCCAGTAGAGTGGTACACAGGGTCAGACCTGGGAGCTTTCCCCCTGGGGGTTCCCCTTCTGTTCCTTCTCCTCCCCTCCCACCTGACGGTTCTTCCGAGTCTTTTAAAGGTTATCTAGGCTTCCACATCCGTGGGCATGGCAGGTAGGGAATGGGAAGCTTATCTCTGCTGGAGTGTTTCCAGTACCAGCACCTGTCTCTGGTTGTGCCCAGATACCTCACTTCCGATTCCATTCTTGTGGCTTTCCCAGAAAAATACATTTCAGCATGGATTTTTTGTTGTCATCTTGTCAGCCTATTGGCATTTGTCAGCAGCCATTTAGTAGTAGTGGTGGTAAGCAGCAGCATCCGGGATTGGGCTACTCACCGCGACCCCTGCCCTGTGGGGTGTCTCTTTGGCCAGCCTAATAGTAGAAAATGGCAGCACCTGGATGCAGGAGAGGGAGTGTAAATGGTGTGGTAATTTGAAATTAAAGGGAAATGCTTTGAAATCTGGTAATGGACAGCCCCAGGGTGAACAGTGCACACTGCCTATAAGACTTAATCCTGGTTGCTATGGGAACCACCTCTCACATCCCCCTTTCAAACAGAGATATGACTGGGTTGAAAAAAAAGAGTTCCTCATCATGAAAAACTCTTTGCCCCCAAACCCTTGCTCACCTTGGATTCCTTTCAGAAAGCTTTCCTGAGGCTTCCCCAACCTGGTGGGCTGTCTATGCCAGTCTAAGCCTGGCCCTTTGTATTAGATCTCAGTGAATGGCACTAACATGAGAATTAGAACACACCAGGTGCCCAGTGTGGGCAACTGGCCCTAGCACACCCTCCTGCTGCCCCTCAGTGGGCACCACAGTTTTTTACTCAGGGAACTGGATAGAACCACTGGCCACATGTTGCATGTCCTCATGCCTCCTGCCTGCGGGGCTCTAAGGAAGCCCAAGGATCTGCACTCAGTCTTGGGGCCATGGGATTGCTCCCAGATTCTGAGGTAGGGCTGCCAAGCACAGAACTTATAGGAGGAAAAACAATTCACAGAAGTTCCTTTCATATCCGGAAGGCATCTGAGACACAACTGCATTCTCTGTCGTGTTTTTTCATCAGAGCCTTTCCCCATTTATTTAAATTACCACATTAATCCAGACTTGTTAAGTTTGGGGGGTTTTTTGTTGTTTTGGTTTTTTGGTTTTCAACCACCCTTTACCTGTGATAAAATAAATGAGGTCTGCGTCTCTCTTCAGTGGCTTTTGATTTTTGGACATAAGGCTCCCTTCAAGGTTGGCTTACAGGCTTCCAAGTGGGCTTTGGAGAAACTTTGTCTAAGCTTTCTGGATTCCCTGTAGTTTTTCCTTATTATACTTGTGCTTTACAATAGTAGTCCTGAATAAACCCTAGTAACTCCCATGCTTACCTTCACTATATGTAGGAAGTTATTTAAATTGACTACTTAGTCTACAACGGGTGGAGAAGTTCCCATTTCCCTGCCCTGGTGTGCCTCCTTTTCCTGAGCTTGTACATCTGCTAGTGATTTTTCTAGGGTTAATTTGGGTGTTTTTATTTTTAAATTGGAACATGGTGTCTGTCTCTTCTCTGTGTGTGTTTTGGATGCAGCCCCTGTGCTAGGCATGCGGTTATTAACTCCACTGATATACCAGTTCGCTCATTAGCATTTGCATTTTAAATTACAAGCTAGAGCAGACGACATTTATGCTATATTTGTACCATTGCCTTCTTCATGAATGATGTCGTATGTGCAGGGAATTCAGAAATAACTCCTCTAGGGCCCTGATATATTTTCGTCTCTTTCAGCAAACTGCTGTTTCTTTTTCACTCTTGATTCTCATTGTTTGATAGGATTTTTTTTTTTTTTTATTCTGTTCCAAGTTTGGACCTATTTGTGAGTGCTGTGATTGGGAAGTGCTAATGACAACCCAACCCTTTGTATCAAAATAGGCATATTGCGTAGAGTGGCCATCTTTCCCTTTTGCGTTGTACTCCTGGTAAGCAGTGTGCTTTGATTAGAAAGGAGGAAATTTTCTCCTCCACAGTTTGGTGGATGGGAAGACATGGTAAAGGGTACTTGTTCTTGCTTGTATTCATGCTCCCATCCCTCTTTTTTATAGTTGATTCATCAGTGGTTATTTATTAAACCTGTTACTGCATGGGGGGAAGAAAGGGAGACTATATGCCTTCAAGGGGCTTATTTTTGACAAGAAGCATTTAGATTGCACTGCAGGACAGCACATGTACAATATCAGCATACACGAGACCAGGTTGGAGGTGAGCTGCTTAAGTGAAAGTTCAGTCAGTCCTCTTGGGGGAACTATTGCTCTAGGTGGATGGTGACTTCAACATCTTGATCACAAGACCCAAACTAGAAATGCCCAGCCATGGATCATGGACCTGGGAGTGGAGCCTTCCTAGGCATAGGCGTGCCCAAATTAGCCTACGCTAGTGTTTGGATGGTTTCTGATAGCAGAGTAGGGGCAGAGCTCTGGCAGATAAGTCTGTGTTCAGGCCATTGTGCTGTTTCTCTGTGATCTTCAATTTTGGGTCTCTTTGAGTTCTGTTCCAGCGACCCTTCCATTTGGTGAAATCTGACTTTTGAAACATCTTGAAAAATCCAGGGAGGTCACACTGGAAATTGTGCATTCTGGGCAAGCAAGCAGAAATTCTCCAACTGATATAAACAGTTTTTATTCTCCCCTCCCCACCACCTTCTCACTAAAGATCTCTCACGTAGTCCTCATTCTGCAAATTAGCTGCTGGAATAACCAAAACATGAGGAGTTGCATTTGAGGCTTGTGATCCAAATACAGAAATGTTAGTTTAGAACCTGATCCCATTAAGGTATGTCATTGCCCCACATGGCATTCATAAAATAGTAAAAGAAATTACAGGGTAGTAGCATTTTAAACCTACTCTTCATGTTGACCCATTTCATGCTATGAGAATGCCTCATAGTAAACACTGCCACATCATATTCACTCTTTATTTCCTTAGAAATTAGGTCTTACCCATTGGAATGAGTGGTGGGAGGTTAGTAACTTTTTTCCAATTCCAAGTCGTACTTCACATCTGATACAGCTGTATATATTTTTCTTTGATTCTGTTCATTAATCTTGTAATGATTTCTTACCTGGAAATCTGCTTGATTCAGTGTTCTCCAAGAAACCGACATGAAGCATACAAACAATGGAGTCAGATCTCCAAATGGGCTCTGTTGTCTTGTGGGGGGCCCATCATCCTTTCAGGGGTTCTTCCATTTAAACATGTAAGAGTTCAGGGATGGTTCTCCTTCACAGCTTTACATTAGTTCCTTTTCCAAAAACGAAAGCACTCATGAAGTTCTTTTGAAAAGTTCACGAACAAGACGAAATTAAGAATTCTTACCTACTCTGTATCCCTTTTCTTCCATGGAAATGGTCCCTGTTCGGCACACTTACTATTTGCTGTGTACCCAAGTGGCTTCTGTGAGCTCCAGGCTCCAAATCCATGGGCCTTTGAGCCTTGGTGTTTTCTTTTAGTCTTTAGCTTCTTTTAGTCTCTGTGCCTTTTACCTGGCAAAATTGTTCTCCATGAACTCAGCTGTGCCTAACAGGGCGTGCAGAGATAACATGGGGGAGATGAGTGGATCCCTGGAGACTTGGGAGTGCTAAGACTGGAGTCATCTGTGCAGTCATTTGAAGGTGCATTTGGTCGTATGGTGGCAGGCTTCTAGAGGGCATTCAGAGGATTCGTTCAGTAGCAAATGCCACTGAACGGTGCTGATGGAAGCAGTTGAGACAAACAGCTCACTAAAGCACCAAGGAGTCCCACAGACTGTCTTTCGTGTTTTCATTGCACGTGTTACCCAGGTGAAGGGCTGATTGCTGCCAGTCACTCCCCGTCCCGCTGAGCTGGTGCTCCCAAGGGGAGGGCTGGGGCTGCTTGAGTTCCCGCAGCTGCCCAGCCATCCAGCCCTCTCGTGCTTCTCGGCCCCTTCCTCCACTATGTCGTTGGCTTCTGACAGAAACCTTGAATTAAGTGGGTTAGGAATAAACTGCTTGGATGCGTTTGTGCAAGATAGCTTCTCTCACCAGCTATCTGAAGTGCTTTTTGAAATACATGGGAGCCCTTTGTAAGCTGCTTTATAAGCTGTGAAGTCCATTGTCGCTGCTCTCTGCAGCCAGAGTGTCTCTAACCTAAGTAATGTCGACTTGGATCCAGTCCAGGGCTTGGTCTTGGAAACTCTCGTAAGCAGCAAAGCCGCCCACCAGAGTCCCTAGCAGCTGTTGCAGGTTGAAGGATTTGCAGAAATTGAGATTGCTGTTCCCAGATATTGGCACTTGCCTGGTGATGAATGACTGAGTCTGTGCGAGGGGACTATGTATGCTTTCCTTCGGACTTTTCTTCTCAGCCATCTATTGTGGCGCCTGCTCAATGGCCCCATTGTGGAGGAGGGCGGCTGAAGGAAGGGGCGAGAGGCCTGCCTCTACGGCCATTCCCTCCCTCAGTTGGCCTAAACTGAGACATTAATAATAGCTCTTTGATCCCCTGAACTGGTTCTGGGGGCAGGAATCCCGTGGCACCACAGCACAGATGGCAGGGGCTAAGCATCTAACCTCCAGAGGGTAGAGAAGTGAACTTCACCTGAAAGAGTGATGTAAACTTTTGTTTTGATTACTTTGGTGTCCTTTTGTCTTAACCTGCCTGTCTGCACTAGAATAGCCAGGGAGGTAAGACCGAAGACCAGAAAAGGTTTGTTATGATAAAGTCGTAATGGCTAGTGTGTTTATTTCTGATATGATTGCCCCAGAGTGAAAGTTTTAGAGGGTGATGCCACTTTGTCTAGTTTCTTCTTATCACATGAACTTATGCATATTCATATATGCATATGCTGAAACCATTGTTACAATGTCATCTTCCTAGAGACTGAACTGCAAAAAAATCCACACGAAAGGCCTCCATAAGAGACTTCCGCCCTCCCCGCTTCTACTCGCTCTCTCGTGTCACCTTTTTCTTTTCTTTATACCACTTGCCATTATCTGGAATTACTGGTGTATTCATTTGCTTTTTTGTTGACTCACTGCATCACCAGAATGCAGGACACTTGAGGGCAGGGACCTTGTCTGTCTTCTAGCTGCTGAAACCCTGTAACACCCCCTCAAACATCACCTGACTCAGTTAACGCTCAGTAGACAGTTCTTGGGTGAATGAATGAACAAACACTGAAGTTTCTGGGCTAACACTTATTAGCTTATTTTAAAATTCAGAAAACAAAATAACTTTGTTCCCATAGAGCATGAGTGCAGGGCCACAGCAGCCCTAAAATAGCAAACAGCACCAGACTGGGTATCTGTCCAGAGAGCTGGATTAAGGCTTAGAACTGTCCCCAAAGTCACTTAGCCTTGAATAAGTCACATAGCTTCTCTGGGCCTTGGGTTTTTTCACTGAGTTGAGGGAGCGGATTAGGTTTCTCTAGGGTTCATTGCAGGTCTGAATCTCAAATAATAATAGGTTTAACTTAATGGATATTTATGCTGTGGATTAACTCATTTAATTCTTACCACAGCCCCATTAGGTGGATATCATTATAGTCCCCATTTCATATATGAGAAAACTGAGGCTTAGAAAAAAGGTAATTAACTTGCTAAATAAACAGTGCACATGTTCTTGATCATGCTGTATGTGCAGTGCCCAAATTGACATTGCACATGCTCTTCCTGAGGTCTTAACCTCTTCTTTTTCTCCAGTCTTCCCTCCTTTTCTTGCATCTGCCTATTTTCTCTTTTTGGCCAGGAATCAGCCTTTTAGGGATGACCTAAAGAAGGTTAAGGGGACATTGGTAGTGGCCCTCTTTAGGAAATGTAGTAATGAGGGTATGAGATTTTAGTTGTTTTGGAGTTGGAATTTGTTTTTTGGGCCTCCAGATGACACCGATAGGAACACATCTAAGATGAGAGCATGGCTGGGACATGTGATTGTGGAGAGCAGGCTGGTCAGACCTGTGGGATGGCTTTATGAGCTGGGGCATTTATGGACAAATTAAACTGTAGCCCTGAGTAAGCAAAGTCCTAAACCAGTTATTACTGCTCTGGCACTTCTAATGGGTCCTGTGCAACCCTTATAAATAATTCAGCTGCTTTACTAATAAAGCCTAGTCCTGGTGATACTTAAGCATAGCTTAAAACAGGTTAGAGGGACAGAGTATTTGCTGACCATCAAGGAACCCTCCTTTGTAATTTGGAGATGAAAAGGTTAAACTGACTACCTTGTGTAGCAGAGTTTTGAGAGCTAATACATGAAACTGGTGTTGAAATGTTAACATTGTAGACTAACAAAGGGCTTTCCTTGGAAGAAATGCCCGCTGTAGACTAACAAAGGGCTTTCCTCAGAGGAAATGCCGGTTAAGGTTCCCTGGACTGATCTGCTGCGCCTTTCACAGTGTCATGTGGTGATTAAAGTGCTCCAGGATATCCAACATTTAAGCATCAGAAGTTGTTGGGATTTTTTAAAAAATAATTCCTATAACTTAATTTTGGTATAATTTCAAATTTATAGAAAAATTAGACAGTAGTACAAAGATCTTCCATTTACCTTTATTGAATTAACATATTGCCCCATTTGCTATCAATGTGTTTTTAGAATCAGAAGATTTTTGCCAGATTGCCTCTCCTATCTGTAAAATAGCGTAAAATAATTTCTTCCATTCCATACAGAATATACTTTAAAAAAAAGTTTGTGTGGTCACCTTACTTGCTCCCTGGCAGTAACCATGATGTTGCCCCAGTTTGGAAGGTGGGCTGCTGCGGCTGTCGTACCTCCCGGCTGTGCCACTTGCTTTCGAGTGTGTTGTTCAGAGTTCAGGCCTAGTGTCAGGCCAATGGATGCTTTTGGTCCAAAAGATATCATTATAACAACTTTGGGGCCCTGTCAGGCTCTGCTGTTTGCAGGGGTGAGAGAGTTGGTGAGGAAGTTAGAGCCCCGTCTGGAAGCCACTGGGAGCGAGCACACCCTCGTATTTCTGCATGCTCGCCGTCTTGAGTTTTGCATGCTGCCCTTAGATATGATAGGGGCTTTATAATCCTACTTCCTTTCAGATTTCAGTAAATAATGGATCAGATTAAAGCAAAATGATTCGCCCACATATACCTACCTCCAAGTACGGTGGGGTTCTGTTTTTTAAGGTGCACTGCGAATATCAGTGATTTCTTGATGAAGTATACATTCATTTTGAGTTGTAAGCCGCTGCAAGCTGCGGGACACACCACCGAGACGGATCGCAAGGCCAGTGCTTCCCAACATGCCAGCTAAAAGGCATGACAACTCCTATTCAGGGACCCTGACTGCTGGTCTCATGTTTCGTGGCACAGAATTTTAAAAGTCTCTTTTCTCTTTGCTTTCAACTTTGCACATCCTTATTATCATATTTGCTCTTCTGCATCCACTCCCTGTCCATGTCTTCCTGAATTTTCACTGAAATGAAAACTATGCTGGTATGTGTACTTGTCCTAATCGCTTGTGTCTCTTTCAACTTCACTGGGCTCTTTTTTTTTTTTTTTTTCATTCGTTGATGAATGGCCTTGATTTTACAACAGCAAGAAATGTCACAATAATGATGCCACATTATTAGCATTTGTACATCTTAGTCAAGCATTTTGCCCCCACTGCTTTCCATGATCCTTATAGGGGACCTCAACGAGATCGTTACCTTTCAGTACAGCGGGAGATTACTCGGCTTAGTAGAGTTGAGATAGGAAGCCTAATTATATGGGAATAAAGTAGGTGAAAGGTGAGTTTGAAATACTTTAAAGGAAAGTGGGCAATAGAAAGTTTACCGGACAAAGAATTGGAAGGCCTGGTTTCTCATCCAGACTTTACTGCTTACTGTATGGCCTTTAACAAGGTTCACACAGGCGTCTGCCCCCTCTTCTCTGACTCCCATTGGCCTGTACTTTTATAGGTTCTACCCCATTATTGTTAACTCCAGGATATGGTCCTAGCTCTGTGGCCTGGGATTCTATTAAATGACAGCTGACTTTCTTTCAGGCCCTAAAATGCTATAATCTTATGAGCCCTTCCCCTTACTCTTACGTTTTGGTTTGAAATCAAGTCAGCTGACCAGTAAATTGAGTTGATAAAGTTTTCACCTTGACATAAATGTAATATGTGTGAGTAGGAGATGACAACTTCGAAGACAGCCAGTGTCTTCTCTCAGTTCATCAGATAAACTTTCTAATTCGATGACAGACCTCACTTTTAAAGTATCCTGAGCTCAAAGGTGAGCTAGCCAAAGGCTAATGCTAATGCCATTGATCCAGTTCTCAGAAGAGCAGTTAAGACCCTAATGAGATGAGGACCAAGGGCTTCTGGGATAGCACCAGAGAGAAGTCTTGAGGCCATGTTGAACTGCCTTACCAGCTTCTCTGGAGGCAGTCTGCTGGTTTGGGATGCACCCTTTGCTCAAATGTCTCCCATGTGTTCATGTAGGACCTGGGCCCTTACATGGCCCAGCTGTCTAACATTCTTAGCTCCCTTCTTGGTGGGATTATAGATTTGTTGTGCTAAGCATTGGCTTTATCTGGAATCTGTTTTTCTTCTTCACGTGCCCTTTTTTTTAAGCTACAGATGTAAACACAGCTGAGAAACACTTAAGCTTAAAATTCTGTTGGAGTGCTCCTTCACCCACTTCACACATGAGGTATATTAAGGGTTCACCTTTAGCAACAACCCAATTAGTAATTGCCAATACTGCTTATGTACAGTGTGGGATTGTTAACAGTTGCTATGAGAACCTTAAGTTTTGCATTCCGTGACTCATTTTACATGAACAATGCAAATGTGAAGAGATTGGGGCGGGGGGGGGGGGGTGGTGATAAGACATGGAGCTGCCAAATAAATGAAGCTCTTCTTTCTTGAATCACTTTGAATGGTAAGTTCTCAGTGATCATTCAGTTTTTCCACCTCCTGCCCTTGTGGAACTTTGTTTTCCCTAAATCTTTAAAAAGGACGTAAAATAGTTTGACCTTTATTTGCATTGAGCTTCAAAGCAGTTCCAGTTCAGTATTTAGCAGGAAGATTGCCTTTAATGAGCCAAGTTTAGAGGAGGTGGATTTTAATCTCTTAGGGTTTGGAAGGAGATGGGATGCGAGTACGCAGTGAGAAAGTAAGTTTGCAGCCTTAACTGTTAACATTCGAAGCTGAATCACTCTCCAAGCAACATTTAAGAACAAAAAAACTGCCTAGGTTTCTTTTTGTTGTTGTTTTGTTTTGGGGGCAAAAATGCATCTCACCCATAGCATGTGCTTGTGTGCAGAAGCTTGAATTTAAAGGGGGGGGGAAAAAACAAGTAGCTCAGAAGTCCTCTTTCCTTGTTTTGGACTTGATCTAGGAAAGAAATTCTGGTTCCAAACCAAGCTCCTTCCCCTTCTTTCCAGCTCCCTCCCTGACTCAGGATGAAGTGTGGGTTAGATTCTCTACATGAAGGAGGAAAAGGTGCTTCCTCAGCCTTTGTCAGCACTAATCGCCAGCTGTGTTTAGTGCTCTGTCACTTTGTTTTTTCTTTCCCTTGTTATTTGGTGGGCCTGGTTTTATGCTGAATAGAAGGTAAAAAGGGCTTAGTTACCCCTCCTTTTCCCTCTCACTCTTCCTCCTCTCCCTGCGTTTGAAAGAAGATTGTCACTCTGGGGTGGAAGTTCTTGATTTGCCGCTTGGAGCAGCTCCGCTCGCGCTCTCTCTGTCTCTCTCTCTCGCTCTCTCTCTCTCTCACTCGGAGGGCCTGTAGTTGTCATGATCAGATGGAAACTGGCTGGTTCTGACCACTTGCTGCTGTGCACTACCTGGCTTGAAAGCTCCTCACTCCCAGTGAGTTCTAGTATGGTGCTTCTCAAATTTGTTCAGTAGGTCTGGAGCAGGGCCAGAGATGTTGCATTTCTAACAAGGTTCCAGGTGATGTCATTGCTGCTAATTTGCAGACCACTCTTGAATGGAAACGGTCTAGGCTGTCTTCCTGTTTTGGAAATTATGACCTATCCATTGCACACACCAAGCCTTAATGGCTAAGAGAACAGGTTTTGGAGCCAGTCCCCATCTAGTCTGAGGTTAGGCTCCCCACTGGCTAGATATTTGAAACTGTCTTTCCCCATTTAAAAGGGTGAGGATGAAATGGTGTTACTGGGTGATCAGCAAATCATTTGTGTGTGGTGCTTCTTATCCAGTGACCAGCAAAACTCTTAAGTGGCTGTTTTGACCCGTACTTGATGCATGATTTGAATTCTGTACACAGAAATGCCATGGGGTGGGGGGCTGGTGGGCTCATCCTTACGATTTTTAGGGTAGTGCTGTATTTGAACCAGTGCGTTACTTGGCTTTCTGTCTCAACCATGAACCTCAAACTGTGGTCTTACTGCTCTCATTAGCCCTTGCTTGTTAAGAGGTGAGGGGCCCCTAGTGCAGCATCGTAAGCTGGTCTGTCCTTGTGGCCCCATCTTCTGGAGCTGTAATGGATGTTTCCTACCTTGATACCTGTACTCAAATCCTCTGTGTAGAACAGCCAAGTGGAAGTTAGCCCTCCATGAAGGGTCCCCAGGCATTGTCTTCAGTAGCAATGGTAGTTGCCGATTCGATCTCAGACGTACAAGGTTACACATTCTAAAAATAGATTCTGTGTCTGCAAAGGAATTCTTTCTAGGAAATAAAGCTTATTTGTTTAGGACAGAATGTGATGGTTAAAGGTGGAAGATGGAAATGTGGGGCTGAATTGGTTGAAGAGCATGCCCAAGATCATGGGGCCTTTCACACATCCTGGTCCCTTCCTTAGTAGTGAGTGTGGGAACTTCAGCAAACCTCAGGTATTCTCTTGTATTATGGGGTCAGTGGGGGGCCTACTTTCTCTAGGAGAAGATGCTTTAGTTTTCACTTGGGCTTACTTGGCCTTGCATTTGGAAAATCCACGTTTGCTGCATTGAAGTGTAGCTAGCTTCTATTCATCCTTCCCTTCTCTGCTTCTCATTTTTTCCCAGAGAACTTTGCTGGCTCCTGGACTAGAGTAAGTAAGCCCTTCCTCGCATGTATTCCCAAGCATAAGTATTCCCTTATGCTTTCTTATATTTCTTATGTAAGCCTTCTGTAATAGATGCTAAGCTCCCTGAGTCTTGTTGCTTGTCTCTGTTGTGCCCCCGGTGCTTATTTAACACAGTCTCTGACACATAGTAGGCACTCGGTAAATACGTGTTGAGTAAGTGGAAACTTCATCTACTTCTGGAGCCATGCATTCTTCAGTAGAAAATAGGGAGCAAGAAAGTGATGCATAGTCTTACATACAAGTTCGTCATATAGCAGCTTTGATCTGCATTTCTGTTGGATATCATTTCCAAGATACTCAAGGATTTTTGTTCTGTAGTTGTATTTGTGGCATCAACATGCATTTATAAGATTCTCTTGAGAGTATATTCTACCTCCAGGAACCAAGACTGTACATAAGTAAAGATCATCACTGATTTCCAAAGAGCAGGCATCAGCCAGAGAGGGTGCAAATTGATGGAACAAGCTCAGGGAACAGGAGAAAGCAAACTTCACTTAGAAACTATTAGCTCTAGGCTAAAAATTAAGAACTGTTAGCTTTCCTGTATTTTTCAGACCCCATAGCCTTTGCAGCCTCTGGCGATTCCTAAGCAGATCCATCAGGCACTGAGGAAAACAGCTATGCTAGATTTTATGGCCATTTGCTTTAGCTTTCCATGGTACTAACTCATTTTTGACATGACAGTCTATAACAATCCAGATTTTTTTCTGAAGTTGCTTATCAAAATTGGAAGTGTCAGATACCCAATATTTTGAGGCCAGTAATTAACTAGGACATTTTTTATTTATGTAGATCCCTGTAAAACATCTTTATCAATACAGTCTTGACCTTTTTTTCCCCTAGTACTGGTGATTATAACACAAGTAGGAAGAGCATACAGTTAGAAGAGAAGAAAGCATCTGTGAGAAAAGTGATTGACTCACTCAAGAGTTTCCCCTCCCTCCACCATTGAGGTTTGCTGATAGGAGCAGAGGGCTGTGTGCTAGAATGTTCTCTTCCCTCCCATTGAACTTTTCCTTCCTCCAACTTTACCACCCACACATACTTCTCATTCAGAGATTCCTCTTCCAATCTCTTGTAGTTTCAATCCCATTTCCTCTTTATTTATTGCAATTACTTTCTTTTTCCTGCCCCTACTTTTTTTTTTTCTCTCCCTCTTCCCCCTATGAAATACGCCTTTATTCTGCATGGCTTGTGAAGCAGTGCCTGTGCTCAGTGCTTTTACATGGATTGCTCATTTAATCTCCCTTAACTTTCTCAGTCTGCCCTTTATTTAATTTACTGTCACAATGATAGTTTGGGGGATAGTAAAAGAAATCAAGGAAAAGTTTTAAATGCTTTGAATCAAATGAAATTTTTTTCCTCTTACCATCAGTGAATCCTTTTCACTTAGATTTGAAGCTATTGGAAAGCAAGTCTTGTTAATTTTCATTTATTCAGAAGCTGCTTACCCAATTTGGCAATTATCACTTCCTTCTCTGCGCTCTCCTGCTGCTACTCTTATCTTAGCCTTTTCACTGTTCCTCCTCCACCATAGGGAAGGAGAGGGGAAAGGAAAGAAAATTTAAACAGTAAATGTTGTTCCTTATTTTTAATTAGATTATTCTGAGGCAATATGTAAAAATTGACGACAGTTAAGTTTAGGAAATTGGATTGGCTCTCAAATTCACTATCTTTTAAGAAGTACCTCTTGGTTTTGTGGCCAAAGATGGATTGACTGATTGATGGAGACAAGGAGTTATGGGGGGCAACTACACGAGTGCCTCTCGATGGAATGAATCTGGCAGAAACTGTCTTCCTCCCTCCTTCCCTCCCTTCCTTCCCTCTCTCTGACAGGTACTTATTGAACGTACCCTGTGTTCCGGGGACACAGAAGTGAACAGGAGAAAGGCCCACCTTCATGGAGCTGACAGTGGGTTTTTGTATGGCATTGCAGTACTGAAGGTTTGATTTGTGGAAGTACATATGTTGATTCCCCCCCACAATGTAGAACATGAACCTCCTGAGAGCAGGAGTAAGATTGTCAGTCTTTCCTTCATTGCTGCTGGATTTCTTCTGTGTGATTAAACAGTGGCTCTGCCGGACTCTTGAAGCAAGGGATTGAGAGAGACCCTGGGGAGATTTATTTCATCCTCTAATCTCTGATGTCTTCAGTTTTGTCTCTTCCCCTGGAAACTCAGTCTCCATCCATGTGACCACTCTCCAAGAGCGTTGTGTTTGTGTTGGCAGAGTTAGGATCTGGAGAGCAATACTTCTTATGGATTAATTGCTGAAGTAATTATATTGTAAAATAATATGCATGATTGATACTTAATATATCCCTCTCTAGGGAGCTGGAGAGCTTCATTGATTTGGAGAGAAGAGCCAGTTGCTTGTGTAGGAGCAGAGCTTTGTGTGAAAAGCCAAATTAATGGCCTGGACTTAAAAGTGGGAGCAGATGCTGGGAGGTGGTTAGAGGTTAACCACGTTCATCATAAAGGGTGTTGCACAGGAAGGAGCCCACCGGTTACAGTCAAGAAATGTAAATCTCTTGGAGGTGACAGGGAGCAGGTAAGAGAAGAGGTAGCAAGTTCTCTTGCCGAGAACCAGCACCCACAGTGTCTGCAGTGGGGACGCTTGATTAAGACCCTCCTGCCACCGCAGCGGGCGCTGGTTTGAAGGGTGCTGGCTCCAGCGCGGCAGCTCTGTAAAGTCTCTCTTCTTTCTTGTTGGAAAGAGCACATGCAGCCTCTCCGCGTGGGCGATGTCCACATAACGAGAGTGCCTTCTTTATTTTGGGTCCATGAGCTTGCGTAACGTGCCTATTTAACACCCTCCTTTTCAGCACATGCGCAAGTAAGGAAACCCACTAAATCCTGCCTCTTCTGGGCACAGTGGGCTGTTTAAGGTTGTTCCTGCTGCCGTGTATTTATGGACAGGGGCTGGAGTTATGACATTTATCTCTGTTGGTTAGGGCTCTGATCTATATCTGCTTGCAGCTCCCATGGAGAGCTGCACCTTATCTTGAGAGGGAGCTGTGAGAGTATACCCATAACTCATCCTGCACGGGCCCTAGGGCTGTCAGTGTGGGGAACGACTTCACCGACCCTGCCGAGGTCGGGGCGACACACGATCACACTGTGTCGTGAGGGAGAGTTTGGTGAAAAATGATCTAGGATTTAAGAATGGGAGAGAGGAAAACACAGCTCCTAATAAACTCTCTTCAGGGTGGCATGTTTTGACCTGCTTCCTGGCATGTTCTCCTTTCTCTTTGTTTTAACCATATAGATTCATGTTTAAAAGAAAAGTTTGATTTATTTTTCTTTCTGTTTTTTTTGTTTTAAGGAAATACATGGTAACTACCGAATATGTGGAAATAGTCAGAAACATTAAAAATGAATAATCACTTATACCTCTGTCCTCCGATCTCCAACTCACTTGTGTGTGAGTGCTCTCTCCATTGTGTTCTCAGCCTATTCCCTGCCTGCTCTGAGAGCCAGGAGAGACCTGGTTTGATCTCCGAATCTGATGCAAAGGACCTCAGTAACTTGGATTAACTTGTCTCTGCCCTGAAAATGCAGGACTGGTAAATTTAAAGGAGATTAAGAACAGAAAACTGAATGGAGAGAGAACTAGATAGAAGACAGGCTGAGTCTTGTTTTATTGTCCTTGGTCCTGGCCCTTGGAATTTGTGGTCAAGCAGAAACTCAGGGCTCCTTGTGAACTTCTGAGACCCAGCTTTTTAAGGACCAACAGCCACCCCATTTCTTGGATGTACTGTCAGGGATCCTTAGTGTATAGAAACAGTTTATCCTAATCTTCCTTCGCAGACAGGATCCCAGTCTCTTGTGAGTCTTCCTGCTTCTGTTCTCATGACCCTCCTGGTCTGCCTTCCACGTACCAGAGAGACCTTTCTAAAATGTGCATCTGCTCATGTCATTCCCCTGCTTGTGACTTTTCAATAGTTTCTTTGCCTTCAAAATAAGGCATTTATGGCCCTCTGTGATCTGAGCCCTGTTCGTCTTTGGAGCTTTGCCACCCTCCACCCCCACCAGGCCTCTTCCTGAGCAGAGGTATTTGAAGTATCCAGAAGAGCCATGCTGGCGTCAGGGGCTGTACACATTCTGCTCACTCAGATCAGTGTCTGGCCCCTTCTCTCCTTCCATCATCACCCCTTCACCCCCAGGAATCTGGCTCAGGTATGTGCCCTCAGAGAAAGCTCAGTTGAACATCCTGACTCTCAGTGCACATGTCTGTATGTTCGTTGCTCATCTCTCCTATATGCCATATGCCCAGCCCTTAGCCCAATGCCTGGCACAGAGCAGGGATGGGGTCCATGTGTGCTGCATGAATGGAGCAGTGCATGCTTCTCTTCCGGTAATCACCTGCCAGGTCTCCGCTACCCTTTCCTTCCTCCAAAACTGCATGCTCCCCAAAATCCAGAGCCCGGGTACCCCACTTGTTTCAGTTCCTCCACTGTGTGTAGGAGAACTGTGGAGGAGATGTCAGATGGCATCCAAGAGAGTGAGAAGCCCATGTTGGAGAAGATAGCGTACCTATTAACTCAGATTAGATGGTCAGGGAAGTGAGGCAAGGATGAGCTAACAGAATGGAAGTTCATGGGAGGAGACGTGGTCAGGAGGAGCTCTGTGGAAGGCCTGGAGCCTCAACAGAGTACTGAGGGCTGTCGCCTGGTCTGCCAGTGATTATTACTGGCCTATTGCTGAGTTCCAAGGACAGAAACAAGCCACAGTTTAGGACACATCATCTCATCATCCTAGCCCTGGGCACTCTGGGTTGGGCACTTTGGTGATACGTGTGTGTGTGCACACACATGTGTATCTGTGTGCGTGTGTGCACGCATGTGCATTTTTTGCTGTCTTCTCCCTGGCATCCTCCACCTCCTTCACTTTACTGCAGGTCACTCATCATCAGTCACGCTACACAATTTGCTTGTTTATTAACTTTTTCCTCCACTCAAAATAGAAGGTCCATGCAAGCAGGGATTCTTTTCTCCTTATTCACCACCATGGAGGGAAACCTACCTAGCACCTAGAACATTGCCTAGTTCAGAGTGGATCTTGAATCAATAGAGACCATTTCCCTAAAAAAGGAAATGCTGTATGGGAGACCATATAGAATACTAGCGTTTACCAGTCTGCTGGGAAGTTCCAGGTCAACTGCAAATAATTAAAATGCATGTTCCTAGAGTCCTCTTCCCAGCTCCCCAAGAAAGGCAGTCGGGGTGCAGTTTTTCTTCGAAGGTGTCTTGCCACGTTGTCCCTGCCGCTTCTGAGCCATGGGAATAGAGAGGTGACAGTGTTGGGACCTCATCAGCGTCGTGTTTGGAGCCAGCGGTAACACACTAACTAGCGTCCTCTGCTGCAGAGGTTCTCGGCATCCTGACTGCGACTTGTCCTGGTGGAGCCCAGTCCTTCTGAGGTGCTGGTCCTGTGCAGTTGGGAGCCGTTTAAGTGGCCATATCACTGTGCAGATGCCTCTGATGAATTGAAACTCAGTCCCTCGTCTTGTTCTTCTGATGCCACAGCTGCCATCATGTTGATTTAAAACAGGGACTGAGAGTCTGACCTTGTAAATTCTCTGTTTCTGACCATCATGTTCCTTGGAAAGCTGTAGTTTCTATTCCATTTGGTATGTACCTTTTAAACAGCAACAAAATTATGGGCTTGTCCTTGCTAGTCTTGGCTGTACAGGAGAGGTTGTGGGTCTTCTAGAGCAGGATTGCTCAGGATTCTGAGATGAAAAGGTGTGTGATGAGAATAATGACTGCAGTTAATTGTTGTGATCAGCAGGTGTTTGGCTGCTTCTTCACTGGTGCAGGGCTCTGTGTTGAAGACTGGAGGGCATGAGGATACATGGTGAACTCTGTGGACCCACAGGCCCCGGTAGAATCTGCATGAGGGCCAGTCCAGATTCAAGAGTCAGGTCGCCTATGGGAAGCTTCCTCCCTACCAAATCACGCTGCTCCTTGCTGCAGAGGGGTTTAGGATGAAGTGGTTTTCTCTTCTGACTTACTTTACTAGGCACTTACTATTCCCCCAACATTGTTAGATGCTTAAGAAATAGTAGCTTATCGGGGCGCCTGGGTGGCTCAGATTGTTAAGCGTCTGCCTTCAGCTCAGGTCATGATCCCCGGGTCCTGGGATCGAGCCCCACATCGGGCTCCTGGCTCAGCCGGGAGTCTGCTTCTCCCTCTCCCTCTGCCTCTCCCACTGCTCATGCTCTCTCTATCTCTGTATCTCTGTGTCTCAAATGAATAAATAAAATCTTAAAAAAAAAAAAAGAAATAGTAGCTTATCTGATTCAATATGTGTAATAACCCTATAATGCATTTTAACTTTGATCCCTTCCACAGGTGAAGAAACTGGCACCACTTGTCTGTGTACATGGCACCCCTGGGATTAACAGGGCCTCTCGGGCACAGCCACGCATGGCAGCCCTGAGAGGCAGCACTGGGACCAACCCTGAACCGCTTGGAGCGTCAGGTTGGCCAGCAAGTTAGTAACAGAGTCCTTCCTCTAAGACCAGAGTTCAGGTTCCTTCCTCACAGAGATTCAAGCCTCTGTGTGAAGCTACTGGATAAATAGAACACATCATTTTAGATGGACTGTTCTATCTCATTTCATCCATTCTTAGGTATCCAGAGTGCCTGCTTCTTCTCTGTGGAACTGTGTCTGCTCCACTTTGAAAGGGGCAAGTGGGCCTTTCCTGCAGCAGCAGCTGCCTTCCGTGGCTTCCCTCAGGTCTGTGCAGAATGCATAGGTGGGGAGCAGTGTAGAGCGTAAGCTGCAGGCCTGCGTTCCAGAGCCATCAGGCCTGAGGACCAGACTAGAACCAGTGACTTCTCGGCCGCCTGGTCCATGTGACCAGAGATGAGAGTTGAGGGTACAGGGATGGAGAGAGAGCATGCAGCACACGGGCATGTTCGCTGATTGCCGCTCTTATTACAGATCTAAGGCAGTGTTAAATTAGCCAATTAATAAAAATGAACATGCCATTGGAAGCTACATTTGTGTGGGGCTTTTTGTTGTGGTGGTGGTGGTGGTTAAATTGGCTAATTTAACACCATCCTAGAACAGTAGTGATTGTAATAGCAGCCCACGAGCTCGGGAGAAGGTGGGGGTGATTCCCTCCAGAGCTTCCCCGGGCCCTGCCGCGCGCCCTGTGCCTTTGTGCTGTGAGGCAGTGGGAGCAACAGGATCTACGCAGCAGCCGGCACGTGCAGCGTGCTGGCCAGGCCCCCACGCTCATGGGGTACCACTTCGGAGGTGTTCCCTGGCGGACAACGTTGCCAGGCCCACACGTGTAGCTGTGTATACACCGATTCGTCCCTGGATGTTGTTCTCACACTGGCTCTCCTTTTCACTCAAAGTAAAAACTAGAGTTTGTATTGTGGCCTGCGAGTGTGGCCCGTCGGCCCCTCCACAATGTCTGTATTCCCCACACGTGCAGCTCTGCTTGGCATGTGGTAGGTGCTTGGTAAATAATTTGATGAGTGAACAAATTCTGACTGATAGCCACAGTGCTCCCCCGTGATGGGGAGATCTTGAAAGCTGAGTTGGCAGTCATGTTGGCATCCTCCAGCTCCTTGAGTTGGCAGTTGGCAGTCATGTTGTGAGTGCAGGTTTTCACTTCATCCTCAGTACTTGGTGAACACCGGCCAGTGGAAGAGTCCGTTCATGCGCTGCCTCGCTCCCCCCATCCCTTTTTCCCCTGGCAGTCTGCTCTGTATTTTCATCAGGTGGGGAGGGAAGTAGAAATAGACCTGCTCTTCTCGCTCATTTCTGCTCTGGAGCTGACTGAGGGGGAAGATAGGGCCAACGGTGCCTTTGCTTCTGTCAGTTTTTCCTTTCCCAGTCTCACGTGGCAGTGTCTGGGCCAATATCACAGCTATGGCTGAGACACCCTGTTTTTCTCACCTTTCCAGAATGGATCCTCATTACTGATTCCCAGCCATACTGGAGGCATAGGCTTTACCTGAGACAGATAGTAAGTTTACTGTGTGGGACCGCCCAGACCAGCATCACGGGTCTTTGTCACTAAATGCCATTAGCAGCTCCCCTCCCTCCAGCCATTGCAACAAAAATGTTCCCCACATATTTTCAAACTCCCTTTGGGAGTTGATACAGCTCCTGATTAAAAGCCACTGATCACTAGTAAAAGAAGAAACAAAATATCACATCTATCTAGAAATGGGATAGGGTACACAAGTTTTGCTATACATAACTTTTTTTTTTTTTTTTGAGGCCTCAGCTGAGGTTAAATAAAGATGAATTAATAATGAAGTCAAATCAGCCTGGCTGTAGGGCTTATCCTGTTCAGCTACGCTCTGCAGCCCCAGGGGCATCACTTGCTGAGAAAATAGACATTAAATCTGTATTCACCATGATCCTTCTGTGTTGATCCGTGCAGCAGAATGGACCGGGTTGCCATCTATGGTCACATCTTCCCTGAGTTATATTTTAGGAGGGAGATTAGGGCCCGATTCTGAGAGCCTTTAAGGGATTGTATCAGATGCTGCAGTGTTACAGTGAAATTGGAACGAAGGCTCCACTTCTGAGAGGCTCGATACTAGGCTGCCACCTGCCCAAGAACATCCTGGCATGGAGCTTAGGGGAATCCCAAGAGGCACTAGGTCTCGGGATGGACTTGGGAGGCGTAGGCAGGTCCTTGTCAGGGGTGCCACCAACCATAAAGAGTCGACTGCCTTTCTTTCTGCCAAGAGAGGCATTCATTAAATGCATCCCCATCCTTTCGAACCATGTAAACCCACACACATGTGGGCCCTCTCCAGGTTTCCCACAGTCAGCATTTTATCCAGATAGTTATTGAATTTGTGGATAATGAGAAATAAATACTTACCTGCTTTTCAGGATTAGGTAATTAAAAAGCATGAAGTTTTAACATATTACCAAACTATACTTCTAAAATAATCTTGTTACAGTCAATCAGTGGCAATTTTTTTTTCAGACACTAGCTACAAATGGTGTTTACTTACAAATATTTTTTCTCTTTTTTACAAATGGAGCTACATGACGACAAGGTCTAGATTCAGGTATCTTCATTCTGAGCTGCTTAAAAAGCAAGCTGAAGTAAGAGAACAGAAGAAAACATATGATAACAAAGCAAATAAAATTAAATTCTTTGATTGCCACTGTAACAAACATGTGCAAAAAGTACTCATTTTCAAGAAAGGAAAAAAAAGCAAAACCTAAAACCAAAACAACCAAAATTTAAACACCACTTTTGCCACGTGAAATTGTCTAATCAGCCTCATTTTCTTCTATTGACATCATCAGCTTCTGTTTGTTCTGATGCTTCATTTTTAGTATCTTTATGGGCTTATGAAAGCAGAAAGATTCCCTGGGTTGGAACAAGCTTCTCTACCATTTCCTGTGGGTCCATTCTTAACCAAAATAAATCAACACAAATGCCAGTGTCTGCTCCCTTGCCAGGCTTCTGAAACCTACTTGTAAGAAAAAGGCTATATCTGATCTAGCTAGGTGAAATCAACAAACAGATTTAACCCAGAACACCCGCCTGCAACAGCACCGTTGCCCTTTGGAGACCACAGGGCATCCGACCATCACCACAGATAGCTGATCAGCCAGCATGTTCTCAGCACGTAACCTGTGAGTTGCAGGGATCTGATCCTATGAGCATAGTAAGATCATTTTGCATAACTTTTAGAAATTAAGAGAGTATAAAGGTAGGATTAACTACATTGGCATGCATAGTTCATGCCTTTTCTCATTGTTATTAAAAAGAAAAATTCCAGAGAATTCTAACGTAAAGCCAAAGTACTTTTTACATAAAGGAGTATGATGGATTCTCTCACTACTTGGAATTGCTGTGCTGGAAGGAAGATGGGGAAAGGGAATGAATATAGTCAAATAAATTAAGCCTCGAAACCCAGATAGTGCTGTGTAAGCAAGCTGACTACAAGTCAAACAGAGAAGTGTTTGCTAAAGAATATGTGATCTTGGTTGAGACTGAACAAAACCAGCCTCTTTGTACATATGTGTATATTTCTCTTGACATGTGCAAAGAGTTGTTGCATTTCTACTCCTGCGGTCCCAGATCTCTTTGGCAAAAAGTATCCTCTATCCATGAAGAAGAAAACTGCAGAGCAGATTTCTCCAAATGGCAAAGAGTCATCTTTATCAAATATAGACAAACCCGTTGGCAAAGAGTAGATGGGCCGTGTATGGATTTTCTGGCTTTAAGGATCCCCAGATTTCCTATGTTCATTGATTGTTTTTAATATGTGAGTTTTATTTCTTAACGTTGTTCTGGCTAGCAGATATCAACCCTGGAACGTCAGGTCCTGTGTGGGTCACAGTGATCAAGCCCAGCGTCTTCATCAGGCACATCCTGCAGGCAGCTTCTGACAGCCTTTCTTTCCAGAACAAGTATTGAAAACTGTCCAGCTTCTCATTTTACAGAGGAGGAAACAGAGGCACAAAGAAACAGAATGACATTGTCATGGTCACAGACAGATGTATTTGTAACAGAGCATGGCTTTCATCCCATGGACTCGCAGCTCTACAGCCTGCACTCTGGCATAACACATTTCTTAACTCACCTTTTTTGAACAGATTGCTCCCAACTCAGAGCCAAAGCTACTTTAAGCATCAGTTCAAATGATGCTGTGATCCCTTGGAGTCTGTAGAAAACTTTGGAGTAGAGCATATTTTCCTTCTTAGAACCTCAAGTCAAATCAACAATTACTTTATAGCTTATTCTGATAATTGCATTCCATTTGATCTGTTTTTCTCTAAGTTGTTCAACAGCCTTAGGCCAAAATCATTATATTCTGACCTGAACAAGGAGATTGGGGCAGCTGGGTTTGAAACTGTGAAATGCAAAGCGTGAATAGGGCGCAGCAAGTCGTTGTCTTGGGAGGAGTGTGGACGGCAAGTGAGGACGTTCTGGGAGGGAAGACTGGAGTTGCATATCTCTCCTCAGGGGGCCATAGTGGCATCTTGGGTGGAATATTTCCTCCTTGTCTGGACTTCCTGTGAATTGCGGAGTGTTTAGCATCTCAGCTTCCCCTCAGAAACACCATAGCACCCTCTGCCATCAGGAATGCTGGGCAGAGTGTAGACCACTCCCAGTTTTCCAAGTGTTCCCAGAGGATGTTGCACAGAGAGATCTGTTGTTTGGTACCGGTGAATGAGAAGGCGAAAGGTAGAAACTGAGGGAGCACTGAAAACTCCTCCTGGTTCAGGAGCGGGCGGTATCCTTTTCATTTGGACCAGTGTTTACTGACAGTGGTGTCCAGAAACTCACTCCCATGCTGCCCTGATGCATCATGCACAAGATAGTGGCAGGCATGGGAGCGATGAAAAAAATTTTGCTGAAATCACAGTGGAAAAAATCAGTAAGGAATGTAATTTCTGTTTTCATGTAACCATCACTCGTTGCTATCTGTGCTGTAGCTTTCCGGGAGCATGAGTAACAGCAGCTTGATTTACTCTCTTCCTGAATTCCCAGCTGTTGTCTGTTCTTCATGCTTCACAAACCTCAGTCAGAAACAAGTCCCGGCATCTAGGAGATGCCGGCCCTTTCTTTCCTGTGCAGCTCCCTACCCCTCCTGGCTGATCCTTACTCCTGCCATGCTCGTTAGAATCGCAAGTATGCTCAAATTATATTTATCTAGACTAAATTTTTCTTGTGGTATCATTTTATATTAGGTATGGTTTACTCTGCATTAACTAAATTTCCTAAAAATATTTCCAAGAGGGCCAACAGGTATCTTTGGGGCTATGTGATCTCTAATCACCAGTGTGGCCATTTTTAAGCAGTGGTTTGGGCCGTGGTTAAATATGCTAAAATTTATCAAGACAATTATCCTCTAGAAGTATCAATTTGTGTAATAATACATACCTTCTAGAGTGTTTCCCCGTTCTTTTTCTTTATTACAGTGCTGTGGCGTTGGTAGGGTGCTTGTCTCCATGTAACAAGTGAAAACATGGAGACTCAGAAAAGTTGTTTCTTGGCCAAGGTCACACAGCTTAATTAAGGATGGAACTGGCACTTACTCCTCCACCATTTCCTCCCTCTCCTCTTCAGGGACTGAGGGAGGAGACCAATTTGATTTGTCCTCTTTGGATGTCAGAACAATGTTTCTTTTTTTAAAAGAATATTTTAAGCTTTTCAATTCCGATCTTCCATTGAGACAAGTTCTTTATTCTTCTGCCAACGAATTGTGACCTCCTGTCAATCAAGTATCTCTGTCCCCCTTTAACCCATTCTACTCTTGGTTTTGAAAGTTGTCTTTGTAACAGTAACAGAAAGTTGTCTGCAGTCCCTGTTGCCTGATATGTGTACGTAATGTTGGAAAAAGCCATCTCCATAGGAGTAGGAAGCTGACGAATTTTGGAAACTGTGGATGAATGTTAAAAAAGGCCCCTTTTTACTCTTTCAGCTTCCTTTGAATTTCTCTGCAGAGGTTTGATGATTAGACATTGACAGGGAAGAAGAAAGCTATGATAATGGTCCTCAAATAGTTCATAATTTTAATTAAAAAAATCCGATTAACATGAAAAGCTGTGTTTACATCATAGTTATACATACCGAGTGTTTGAATAGTTATTACCTGTTTTGATTTTATGAAATTACAGCAAAGAATGCATAGGAAGCAGTGAGTTGTGTTTTACTCCGCCGGCTCCTTTTCTGACATTGAAGCGGGTTGTGGCATGCAGATTGGATATTGTGCTTTCCCAGGGATCCGCTCTCCCATATCCTGACCTGGGCTGTGGCTCTCAGAAGTGGCCCCAGTGACCTACCCGGGCACGTGTGTAGACTCTGCTCTTGCTCCTCCTCCCAAGTGCCACAGCACCCTGCTGCCCCTTCACACACTGGCAGTATCAGTAGACCACCCCCACAGTTGCCCCTTATGCATGTTCCCCTGGCCAGTTATTATTTGTTCTTTAAGGATAGGAGTGCCGAAGTTGACCCCTCAACAAGTCCTCCCACGGCATCCTCTGCTGCCTCTGCCATCGTGGGACCCTTGTAACTGCATTGTCATTACCTTGCCTGGTGACTGTTGCTTCGTCTGGAGTTTTGATAACCTGGGACCTCATAGGGACCCAGTAGGTTGGTGATCTGTTGATCAGCCTACCCAACCACTGTGTTCTAAGGAAAAATGTCATTGTGGAGTGTCACATCTCTCTAGTCAATCACTGTGAGTGCCCTCAACCAGGGAGAGAGGGTGAGCTGAGCTTGTTCTTGGTCTTCTACCACACATATCCGTGCAAGCAGAACCTGCGAACTCACGCAGAAGGTGGTGTATAGGAAATGATTTAAGAGGACACTCAGTGTCTGATCCTGGCTCCACTCCCTCATATGTAAAATGAGAGTGGTGGACAAAGATAATCTCAACGGTCTCCAGCTTCAGGAATTCTGTGATAGATCCCTTCTTGAGGAAGACACTTTAGTGGGTCTAGAAACACAGGAATAGGTCCAAATTCTGGATCTTTCATTTATAAACTCCATGGCCAAGGACAAGGTATTTAGCCTATCTTTGCCTTAGTTAATCTATAAATTAATTTACTATCTGGTGCCTGACACAACAGAAGTTAACACTCAAATTATTATAGTAGCTATCGTTACTCTACTAATATCTTTGTGATCAGTCTATGTTCTCTTGATATATATCAGAAAACTATATGTAAGCCTAGCTATGATACTACCAAGTATTTCCTAGTAAGTTTTTTTAAAGCCCAGTATGGCCTATCAGATTACCCACTCAGGAGAGACCTCTAAACTCAGAATTCCATAGGCTAAACTGGGGCACTGGGCAATCTGAGTGAGATGACGTGTGTTCAACCTGAACCAGTAGGATACAATGGAAGAAAAACTGCCTGTCAAAAGATACAGCTTATAATCTGTACCTTATAACCAAGTTGGCCTATGACCTTATATAGGTCCTTTAACTTCTCTGATTTCCTCCTGCTCCTTTGTCTGTAAAAATACAAGTTTGGGGCTCAGCCTTCTGTAAGGTTCTTTCCAGCTATAAAATGTTGTGATTCTGTGAATGCTTAAGTGATACACCAAGTGTTTTTGCTATCATCCGCTTTCCTTTTAGGCTGAAAACCCAGGAAAGCTAGGCAGTGTGAGTTTCTCTCCCAAGTTTGCATGTGTGTTCTAGGTCCTTTATACATGAGCTTGTATTAAACCATGTCACCCCCCCCCCCCCCCCCCCATCTTCTGTGGAACACTCGGTGTTAACCCTTTTCAGTATTAGGTTTTAACATTGACCCCAGATTCTTGCCTATTTGAATCTTTTTGTGTTTGTTTTCTCTCATCTAATTTATATTAAGTAAGCAGATCTTCAGTATCTTCACCTCATTTGTGAGTAAATATCCTGATGAGGGCCAAGTATCCACTATCATCACTTGGATCATTTTCACAGGACCACGGGGGCAGTGAATTCAAGTGGTCACATTCATTCATTCCTTCAACAGCCTTTGCTGAGCTTTTGCCCAGCCCCCAGCCACCCTTTGCCAGGCAGATGATTTTGCTGGAATTCACTCTGAGTTGTTTAGATGTCACCTTACCCCGTAGCTCAGTTTCCTTGCTATTTGGGGTGGTCCTCAACCTTTTTACACATCTTAGAAACCTGCAGGCCTTCTCTCTAGAAAATGCCACCGATGTGAGGAGAGGAAAAAAGGGTGTGGCCAGCTAAGGAAAGAGAAGGCCTTGAAAAAGCATTGTTATTCAAAAGGAGAAATAGGTTAATCTGGATGTCTTGTCAGCTCAGAGAGGGACAGTGTGGTTAAAGGCTAGTTTGGAAAGTCAGATCCCCCGTCTTTGAAGGGCCCTGTGTCTGAAAGGTTGCTTAGATTGTACCGCAGAGTTAAATTGTTGACAACTTTGAGTCACGGCCGTTCTAAGCAAATATGAATCTGAAGAAGCCTATTGGTCTTCTCTTCAGAAAGTACATGTACACACAGACTTCTTACAGTTTCCTTAGATTCACAAACACTAGCCTCTCCCCCAAGCCCATCCCTGACCACCCATTCTCCCTGGGTAGGAACTCCTAAGGTAAGATCTAGGAAGCAATGAATGGTGAGTAATGCATTGTCACTTTTAAAAATTTTAGGTATGACTGTTACATAGTAAAGTACACACATCTTAAGTACACAGCTTCATTAATTTTTATGTGTATAAAAATATGCATATAACCCAAAGTCATGTAGCCGCCACCTACATCAAAATAGGGACTATTTCTAGCACCCTGGCATGCTCTCTCATGGCCATTCTCCAAGATAACTAGTATTCTAGCTTTTTCCCTTCGTAGATTAGTTTTACCTGTTTTGGACTTCATACCTGAAATCCTAACCTTAGTTTACCCTGTTGTCTATGAGATTCATCTTGTTAAATGTAGTGTCTTTCCTTTCTCACTGCAGTATGTATTTGAAAGCAGTTGGTTTTACCACAGTGTGAAGACTTAGACTGGGGAGGATCCAAACTCAAGTCAGGAAGTATGGCTAAGAGGTGATTGCCACCTCTCAAGAGATACGGGAGCCGAACGAGGCTGCAGGGTGGGAATGAAGAGGAAAGAACACATCTGAGAACTGTCTAGAAGGGTTCTAATCTATAGAATTTTGTTGGTTACTTGATAATAGAGGATGGGGGGAAGAAAGAGGACCGTTTTCTAGCTTGTTGTGAATAATAGAACGTTTGCAGGTAACATTGAGTGTTGCCTGTGGATTTTTGCAGATCCAAATGAATTAAGTAGGAAGGTCAGAATTAGAGATTAAGACTTTAAGAGTCACCAAGTAAGAGTGGAATTTGAAGCACAGGGAGTGAAATTTAAATTGCCTAGGAGTTGGGCTTAGAGTAGGAAACAGCTAGGAACAGAGCACTGTGAAGCTGCAAGGCTTAGGAAGGGTCAAGAGAAGAGGGTCTGGCAGCAGAGGCTTGGAGAAGTGGGGGGAGCAGCAGGAGGAAGGCTTAGCAAAGAAGGCAAGGCAAGGGCAAGGTCCATGTCACGGAGTCCTTAGATTTGGGAAGAGAGGAGGCTTTGAAGATGCCTCAGGTCGGGTTGTGTAGCACCTCTCGTCCTGCCCCTCCTGTAGCTTTGTATCAGGTCTATATCAGTGCCTGTTGTCTGCACTGAACTGTGTGGGTTCTTAAAGGAGAGGGGCCATGTTCTTCCCGTTCCTCATGACTCTCCCTGGTCTATCCAAGTCGACCTTTTACCTAGTACGTGGTCACTAAATGTCCAGGTTCACTTGTCTCTGAGACAGCCCCGAATTGGATGACCTTCTCAGACCTGACCACCTGCGTCTCCTTGGGGGCTCTCTTGCTCAGGGAGCTCAGGCACGGCAGCCAGGCTGAGTTGTGTGCCTACCTTTTGGCCGGGGACAGAGATGGGTTTAAAGCCCAGCTCTGCAGAGCCTCCGGGGCCGTGAGCAGTACCACTCTCTGGGAACACCCTCCTCTTCCAGCAAGCTACGTGGCTCTTTTGGTTACATAAGATGTGTGTGTTCTGGCAGGAAAGAGCTGCCTGAGTGAGTGTTTAGCAGAAATGATTTGTGTGGAGTTATTTTGAGACCCCAGGGGAGGGAATGGCAGCCAAATCCTGCAGTATTTTAAACCACATCACTCATCTACAGAGATTAATACATTACAGAGTCTCAGTCAGAACTCCGGTAACAGAGAAATGGGAATGCTGAGGCCCTCTCCAATTGTAAGTGCCAGTTCTCTCGGTGTACACAAGGTGACTAAAGGGGGCTTGGACCCGACTTGGTGCCTCGGGGTTCTCCCACACTCCTTTGACCCTGTTCTCCCTGAAGGCAAGAATTGGGCATGCAGCTCTCTTTCTGTGGGGTTGGCCTTGGCTCACTTTGGAGTGCAGGCTGATTGTGCTCTCCTTCACTGGATAGGGAGCAAGTTGGTTTTCTAATAGAGAAGGGAGTCCACTTTTTGTGGCAACCCAAAATACTATATCATTTAGGTGATTGAGCTTCTTGTGCTTCCAGGCTGGCTAGGAGAAATCCCTTCTTCCCCTTCCAAAAGCATTCACCTTTTTCTCCTGACTCAGGCATGAGCAGCTGTCTGCGAAGGGTGAGTGAATTACAGAATGTAGGATTTTCCAGCTTAGTGACATTAGGGGAAACAGCCTCCATATGAAACACTTCTCTGTTTTTGTTTTCCTCTTGCCTGTTATGCTGTGAAATTTGCCTCATTGCTCCCCACCCTTTTGCTGACAACTGTCCTCTTTGCCATTCAGGAGCTGGTGTCTCCTCCCTAGGATGGCTGTGTGAGATGGAAAGAGCCTTCTTCTTCCCCACCTGCATCCACAGTTGTAGAGCCGAAGAGTTCCTTGTGCCGGGAAATCTAATTGCCTTCTGACCCCAAAGGATCCATTTGGGCCAGAGGACATCCAGGCACTTGCTAGACTTTGGAGGGAGGCCCCAGAAAGAAAGAACCCCATCCATAATTGTCCGTTTTGCTTTATATTTTTAGAAGACCTACAGTTACTTTAATGACAAAAACTATGGAAACGAAAAAATAGTTACATAAAGCAGGCGACCCAAAGTATACAGTTTCCCAGAGTCCACAAAACTCTCTACAGAGACGTGCACCCTGACATATTTCTTTTAATTTCGGTGCCTCATACACCCCAGCACTGGGCACAGTAGGAACATGGCGGGGGGGCAAGCACTACTGGTGGGGGAGTGTGCGGGGGGCGGCAGGAGGGAGAGATTTCCCACCACCTGCAACTCCCAAGGAGCCAGTAACCATAGTCTAAAAGACTTCAGCTGTTGGCGTCTCCTTCCACTTGGGACATGGTTGAGTCTGGCTTGGTGGGGAATGGCGCTGGGGTGTGGTGGAGAGGAGCAGGAGACACAAGTAAGCGGGAAGGCACAAGCACGCCGGCATCTAGTGAAGTTTTCAGGTTGGTAGAAGGAAACTGGCAGACAGCCTAGCACTTTGGACGGGATGTGAAGGGCATGAGGCAGAAGGGGTGGCTCCTCTCCTTGTCCCTTGGAATGAAACTGTATTCTCACATATGCTGTGCCGAGGACTCCACCATCCCTGTCTCTGGTCTCTGCCACGTCAGATAATCCCCGCCGAGCGTGTGTGTGTGCCCGTTGGTAGGTAGGTACAGCCCCTCCCTTCAAATGTCCTCCTCCCCCTCCTCCTTCAAATAGCAGTTTCTGATCTGGGCCCCCTTACGACAGATGCTGGCTCCTGCCTTAGGCTCGGACACGGCCACTGCGGTCGCTCCGGTGCTGCCTCCCCTTCCCCTCCCCATCCCTCCCCCCCCCCCCCGCCCTCTTTCCTTGCGCGAGTGAGCACACACAAGTGTGCACAAACTAGACAGGCACACGTGTGCCCTTGGTTGTGGTGAGCACCAGGCGTTGTCGCCCTGTGCTTGGGAAGCTGAGCGCCCACTCCCTCCTTCAGTGCTCCACCACCACTTCCTCACCTGCATGCCCTTCTTAGCAAGCTTCTCGTCCAGGGACTGGGCTGTCCTTCAGTTGTGCAATAAGCACACACTAGAGCAGCTTTCTTCTTCCTTGAAGACCGGCACAGCCTGATGAGACCAGTTAATCTCTCTCATTCGGCTGCAAAAAATCTGGAAGCTTGTCTGTCAGTACCTGGTTTTCTCTCTCGCTGTCCTCCCTTATCTCCCACTTTTCAACTGAAGCTTTGTATCCAGCATCACAGTTCAAATCCTGGTGCTTTGGTGCCCTGTTGCCACACTGTGACAGGGGCTAAAAAGCCTCAATTAAGTGCAAGCCGTGCTTTCACCGTCCCACTGGCCGCAGTAATGACTGAAATAGTCATTTCTGCAATGTTGCCTAGGTGGAAAGTAAAGGATACAGAAATCCTCTTCTTTCCCTTGGGTGTCCCAAACAGGGAAAATAATCACTTCAGTAGAACAGTCTTTCCCTGAATTCTGCAAAGTGGATTCTAGGCAGTGGTTTGGATTTGCTGTTCCTTTTTATCCCCTAGAGCCCAGTGAATGAGAGAAGGAAATGAATAGACTGCTTGTCACAACACCACCAGGGTCTCCACAGTGCCTGGGGCTGCTGCTGAGAGACAGAGAATGGAAGTAGGCTGGAATGGAGGCCATGGCAGCAGGCGGCCTTCCACAGGATGGGCTCCGCCTCTCCCACACAGTCCCTTGAGGGCTTCCCTTCTCCCTCAGCCCAGGGATTCTTCCTGCACTAATGGGGCTGTCTGTAGTGCGGCAGCGTCCTGCCTGGAGTAAAAGTCCGACTCTGCCCGGTCACAGGGAGGGAGGCCTAGAGTGCAGGTTCCCCACACCCCTCCCTAGGCAATCCCACAAAGGCAGCAAATTTCACCTCCAAAGATGGCTCTCAACAACAGCACATTAGAAGGGACAGCCCCATTACACGTGCCCCAGCTTCCCGTCAGAATATTAATTAAATCAACTAGAAAGATATTTCCTGCTGACGATACCCTTCATATTATCTGGGCTGAAAGAGAAAAATGGGTAGGTAGAAGGGTAGGAAATCAAAGCCCCCGTCTTGTGAGGACCTGGCAATGTTTAGCCTGGAGAAAATAAGACATGAGGACAAGAGGAACTAGAAGTACTGTCTTCACATATTTGAGGGGCTGTCAAGTGGGTAATGGATGTTGACGGTTGAGAGGATTCAACGGACTGTACAACAGGTGTGGAGGTGAAATGCCTGGAATTGACAAGAGGTAGAAGCCATTGAGTCATGTGGATAAAGTAGGGACAAATCAGAGATGAGGTTTTTAGACTGGATGGTAGTACTGAAATCAGAAGAGGGGACAAGGGAAGGGGAAGAGGAGTTTGGTTCTAGACATCCTGAGTTTGAGGTATTGGCAGGACCTCCCAGGGAATGTGTCTGTGAGCCATTTGGGTTTGGGTCTGTGGCTTAGAGGATAGTCTGTGGGTTCTGCAGGATCACAGTGATGGAGAATATGAAAAAGGGTGAGCCTTCCCAGAGAGAGTGCAGAGCATAGAAAGAGAGGGGTCCGGGACATAAGGGAGGGCAACAGCAGGAGTCAGGACAAGCAGCCCAGACAGCTGGGACACCAGTCAAGAGAAGCCAAGGGAGGAAAGAGTTGCACTACAGGACAGATGCACGGTGTTGGATGCCATGTAGAGATCTAGTAGGGCTCCTGCTGAGAAGAGATTATTAGATTGGTGAGTGATGAGGTTACTTTTCCAAGTAGTTTTAGTAGAAAGATAAAGTCTGAGTACAAAACCACGGGAGCGAAGGCTTTCTGTACAAGAAGTATGATAGCGCAAGTATATTGTCAGGGAGTGAAGAGAAACCATTGTGGCAAGGAACAAAGAATGGCAACTCTGGAAACTTCAAGTTTAGAGCTTATGGAGTGTAAGTTTTGAGTGGGGAAATGGGAGTCTGGTGGAGGAAAAGCAGGAGTAAAGGGGAAAGATCACACATATAGGAGAGGGACATTGCTAAAATGAGGTACAGGAGAGGAAGGTCGAGGGTATACGCCTGTGGTTCATGTCAGCTGCCTCAGCCACTCTCCTTTGAGCCATGTTTCCTTTCCTCTGACCTTCTCTGTTACAGGACTGTAGGCTTTTTTTAGTATTGTTTTTATTATTTAAGATATTCTTATGCTGCCAGCTATTCTGATGTTCTAGTCCTGGGAAGTTGAACTCTGCCTTGGGTAGGTTTTCTCTTAACCAGCATTCAGCTTTCCCTAGAGCAGGAGTTGGCAGACTTTTCCCATGAAGGGCCACATAGTAAATGTTTTAGGCTTTCTGGGCCAGATAGTCTCTGTCACAAATACTCAACTCTTCTGTTGTGCCATGAAGGAAGCCATAGACAACAAATGAGCGTGGCTCTGTTCCAGTAAAATTTCATTTATGGAGACTGAAATTTGAATTTCATGTAATTTTCACATGTCACAAATTTTTTTTTAACCATTCAAAAATGTAAAAACCATTCTTACTTAGCTCATATGTTGTACAAAAGTAGGCAGCAGGCTGGATTTAGTCTCCAGGAAGTTGTCTGCTGACCCCTTTACGTTATGCTAACCAAAAAATAAAAATAAAAAATAAAGCCATTCTTCGCCCACAGCCCAGAATTCAAGCTACTTTTCAAGGATAGAATGTACTTATGTGTCAAGATCAGCCTGTGCTCTTGAAGAACCTTAACCTTGCCCTTTCAGAATTCCTTTCTTTTTGCTTGTTCTTATTTATTTATTGCTAAGTTACGTTAGTAAGGTAAAGGCTCTTAGTGAGAGATTCTCTGCTGTCAGAGTTTTATTCATTCCCATTGGTTTGGGGTCTTAGTATTCCTGACACTAGCTGGTTTCTTTTGCTGCAGTCCTGCTAGCCGAGTATACTGATCGCTAGACATTTAGATTTCACTCTGAGGAGAAGCTCAGAACAATTTTCTGTGAGTGAAGGCTCAAGAAGGGCAATAGATTGGAAGTATACTCCACACATCTCAGAAGCATTTTGTTCAAATAACACAACACAGCTTGGTTTAGAAAGTCACTCTAAATTTATTCAAGTAAGTAGCTTTTACATTCGGCTGCCAGGTGTGTGTGTCAGAATACCTTCTGGAAGCTTGTACTTGCAGGACCCATGTGGGTATTTCCTATGGCTTTCTCCCGACCCAGTGGCTGTTCTCTATCAGCCTGGACAGTATAATATTCTCCTCTTTATCTATTAACATGGAATTTAAAAGACCAAGATTAGAATTCTTCAGTGCCAAAAATGAAAGGGGAAAAAAATACATCTAAGTTTTATTTGATTCAAAGATAAAGTTATGTGTTTAAAATAAGTCAGGAAAAGCAAAAGTTGAGGTTCTCATAGAAACCAACTCCTCCTCGTTGCTCAGACATGGGGTTTGTGCTTGTTGGGTGCGGTCGCCATGGTGCCCCGGTGTTACATAAAAGCTGGAGCCCTGCTGCTTTCTTGTCATTGGAAAGACCATCGTGAGTGACCCTTGCTTGTGAACTCCAGTGCCTTGTTTTCTATATAACGTCCATATGAGGTTGTTGTTTTGATACGGGCTCTGAAGAGAAACTCAAGGGGACAATTGGGGATCGGCACAGTTCTCTCCTACACCCGCCTGTTTCATTCCTCTCCTAGCTGGTGGTGATATGATTGCAGCTGCTGCTTATAGCAAACCCAAAACAAATATGTGTATTGGGAAGCAGACAGCCTGCCATCTCCAACCCGCCCCCCCCCCCACCACCAAACACCCCCAGAGACAGCCTGGCCGGATTGTTTATGGCCATGCTCTTAGGATGCCACGGGGAGGGAACAGTCTTGTTAATCAGTGAGAGTTTTTCCTCCCTTTAAAAATCATTGTTTTCAGATCCTGCTCTGCAGCAGGGAGAATTATAAAAGGTTATTCTGATGCTGACCCGATTGTTATCTGCTGCACCAGCTCCATCTGAAAATTTTTTTTCCCCTTTTGGGAATGATTCTTTGGTGTCTTAAAGCCACTGATAAATCAAGTTTGGTGAAGCCAATTCTACACACTGCCTGGCTGGACTTAGAGCCAGAAATCCAATAGAAGGCCTCTAAGCCACCCCTTCCTTGTCTCCTCCTTAGAAGTGGGCAGTGGTTTAGCATTTAACACCCACTTGCCTTAGAGTCCTAGAAATAAGAGTTACTAGATTTCCTTATGAACTCACCAAGTGTTCTGAATAGGACATTGTTATAACAGGTTTGTTGCATCTGTTTCTGCTAGGTTTAACATCTCTGGCATTCATTTAGCAAAAACAGTTATTGAGGGGGCGCCTGGGTGGCTCAGTCGTTAAGCGTCTGCCTTCGGCTCAGGTCATGATCCCAGGGTCCTGGGATCGAGCCCCGCATCGGGCTCCCTGCTCGGCGGGGAGCCTGCTTCTCCCTCTGCCACTCCCCCTGCTTGTGTTCCCTCTCTCGCTGTGACTCTCTCTGTCAAATAAATAAATTAAATCTTTAAAAAAAAAAAACACAAACAGTTATTGAGTATCAGCTGTGTTCCAGATACTGGCATTTACTTTACCTCCAGTAAGCCAGAGTGGTCATCCACCATTAACAGGCTAACAGCAGCTAGAGATAAGACCTGAGAAGGCAACCCTGTCTTAGAGGTTATACGCCCATGACTTGTATCAGAGAAACTTAAGACATGTTTAAAGCCAAGCACCGTATAGCAGTCCCTCCTTATCCAAGGAGGAGTCGTTCCAAGACCCCCAGTGGATGTCTGAAAACCTCGGATAGAACCCAACCCTATATATACTGTGGGGTTTTTTTGTCTGTACATACATACCTATGACAAAGTTTCGTTTATAAATTAGGCACCATAAGAGATTTACAGCAGTAATACAATTGAACAGTTACAACAATATACTGTAATAAAAGTTACGTGAATGTGGTCTCTCAAAGTATCTTATTGTACTGTACTCAGGTGTCTTGTGACAATGTAAGATGATAAAATCCCCACGTGATAAGATGAAGTAGGGGACGGGCGCCTGGGTGGCTCAGTTGGTTAAGCGACTGCCTTCGGCTCAGGTCATGATCCTGGAGTCCCGGGATCGAGTCCCGCATCAGGCTCCCTGCTCGGCAGGGAGTCTGCTTCTCCCTCTGACCCTCCTCCCTCTCATGCTCTCTGTCTCTCATTCTCTCTCTCGCAAATAAATAAATTCTTAAAAAAAAAAAAAGATGAAGTAGGGGAATGACGCAGGCACTGTGACGTAGCATCAGGCTACTACTGGCCTTCTGACAGTCCGTCAGAATAGGGTCATCTGCTCCTGGACTACAGTGGACCATGGGGAACTGAAACCGCAGAAAGGGGAACCATGGGTGGTGGGGGGACTCTGTACCTCCTTTCTATAGATGCCTCCCCTTCACCCCCTTCCTTTCTTCAAAGGAAGCCGCAGTTCCCATCAAATTATGAAGACTGGATCTTATTGCTTCTCTTCCCAATTAACTTCAGCTTCTGGTCTTTCAACAAATGCATCAAACATTACCAAATCAGAACAACCCAATAAAAGTCGACCCTTAACAATTGGAATTATGAACTAAAAACAGCTTCAGTCTCTGCTCTTACTCAGTTCTGATGCCCTGACTACAATTACCTGAGGAGTTGGATCCCTTTAATTAGGATCCCTTCATTCTTCTTTTATCCCTTTATATTCTGATCCCTGAAAGAGCTTTAGCAGTGACATGTTCCAAAATTGGCCCACAAGATGCTGCCTCCCCTGTGGTAACAACATAGCAGTTCAGAGAACAAGAGAGAGAAAAAAGAATTTGAGACCATGCAGAATCCTTGTTTCATTTCTGACCCTTTTAAGTACGAGTTGAGGCCTCAGATCATGTAGAACTAACTCTTTGGAACCAACTGGTCCACCATTTGCCTTGCTCTTTGGGCCATTGTAGGAAATGTAGGACCAGCTGGCCCTAATGGGATGGTTTGCAGTTCTCAATTGTTAACAGATTCACTGACAGCATTTGCAATTTGAGGTCTCCAAATTAATTCTGATTTAAAGCTTATAAGAGAGAACTCAGAGCAGGTTGGTGCATGAGATGTGTTACGCTTCTGAGAACTATGTGATTTGTTAATTTGGTCTTATATGTATATTCAGGTGATAACTACATTCCTTAAAATTAGGCAGATGGCCTGTCTGCCTCTGCATTTTGTGCCATTGGCTTAAGAGTTCTGGATTTTGTTCTTGATGCTCAAGGAAGAAATAGCTGTCTAAAGGTTGTTAACACCAAAGAATTTTTGAAATTGACTTGGACATAGTTAAGTGTTACTTCTCTTAGGCTACATACAGAGTTTAAGTGTCTTATTCTCTGTACATAGCGGGGTTTTAAAATTTGTGTTTTGTTTTTTGATGGTGAGGGGGAGGATGGTAAGGGAAAGTATAGAAACAGAACTAATTGAATCTGGGGGTAAAAATCTCTGCTGAGAGTCTGTGCATTATAAATTGGCTAGCTGCAGCAGCAGGAACTCAGGCAAAGGTATTGGAGTGCAGTCAGTGTGACAGGAAGCTTATTTTGGTGTTCTTTCTGTGCCTTGCCTTGTCCTTGACGTTTACTCCAAGGGACTGTGTATTTAAAAAGAAGGGAGAAGTGTCTGCAGTTTCCATCTGGGAAACTTTTACAGCATTCTTACCTAGGGTCTTAAAGGCAAAGGATGAAGCTGTCCTGCTAGATAAGATGGTGTAGTCTCCCATTCCTTTCCCAGCTGTCACCCGGCTCTGTACCCAGCTCCACTTTTGCTGTCAGCCAGGGCCATAGCACATACTGGCAGATAAAGCCAGTGTTTGTTCGGAAAGTCCCACCAGGACAGCCATTTTGTCTGGTTCAATCAACAAAAAAATGCATTAAGATTTCAGGGAATAACATTTAAAGCAGAGATACTTAAATTTGAGTATTATTCAAGAAATCTTTCCCAAAATGTAGAAAATAAAATAACAGCTCCCTGGTCTGGCTGCTTCTCCTAAGCAGAGGGATGGGCTTAGTGGCCACGTTTCAGTTTTAGGGTCAAAAAGCAGCATTTTCATTTCAATTGGGAAGCTTGTTTATAACCCAGTAGTCATCCCCACGCTTAGTTTTTCTGATATTTTGTCCAGATTTTTCTTTCCTCTAATAATTACACCCCCTGTTCTCCAGCTAAGCATTTTCCCTCCTTTCTCGTGTTTACACCTTTCAAATATTTGCAGATTGTTATCTTGTCACCCTCTTAGTCACCACTTAGCCGAACTGTACAGATTTAGCACCTTTTATCTTTCCTTTAAAGGCAGGCCTCCCCGCCCCTGAGTCATTTTCCACTGCTCCCTTGAAATGTGCTCCAGTTTTCTGCGTTTCCATGTGGCCACACAGCTTCCCATAGCAGAACACGGGATTCTAAGTGGGGATGGTTTCCCTCCTTTGTTGTATGGAAACTGAGCATCTCTGCCATGCTCCATCCTCAGGCCTCACCAGCGTTGCTGGTCAGCGCTGACCTCTCCCTCTCTCTATTTCAGCTGCACTCCCAAGTGTGCTGAGCTAAAGACCAGTGGGGTAAATGGGTGTAGCTGTGCTTGCCTTTTTTTCCTTGAAATGTTATGTAACCATGAGAAAGTGGGATGTACGGAGTCAGGGAGTCTTTTGGTCCCTCTCCTGGTATTTGCATAACGTCTACATTAACCCTGACAGTTCATTAGCCGTTTCCTTTTCTGTGTATTTACTTCTTTTCAGAAGTATTTTCACCAATACTCACTTATTCAGCATTTCTTGAGGATCTACAGTGCCACTGTATGCTAGGCAGTGTATTGGATGTTGGAAAGAATAAAATCTGAGTGACACAGTACCCAGCCTAAGAGGCAACTTAGTTTTAGTTTTATTTGGGTTGCAAATACCAGGTTGTCATATAGGCTTGCTCATGGCAGCAGTAAGGGAAAGAGCAGATTTCTGGGAACATCCTGAAAAATCTAAAGGTCCAGTGTCTCAGCTCTTGGCACCCAGAGGCTGACTATGGCTTTGCAGTGGCCCCAGGCCCTCCACAGTAGAACTCTGGTGGTAGTGCTCCAGCGTGGATGCCAGTTGGTCCCCTCCGCTTACTGCCTCCTTTCTCTGGCTCCTGATAGGCTTATGGTTTGCACACTGCTGGGTTCAAATTCCAGAAAGAGAATCTTTTTGGCTCACCTGTTTTCTTCCATTTCTATTTGGACAGAGCTCTTCTCCCTCTGCCAGACTGATTGTAGATTGGCCACCTCAAATCATGTGTGGCCTCAGCTCTCCCTCTCTCCCCTGGCCCCCTGTCAGTCCCCACCTTCAGCTTTGACCTCCCTCCCCAATTTGTGGTGAGAAGGGGACAGAGGCCAGGGTCAAGGGCTAGAGAACCTAGTTGCCTGATGCCTTAGCAAGGGATTTGGCATGGTGAGCCCCGTGATTGACTTGTCTAGTACATTCTACCAACAGTCTCCCAGACACACATGCATCTGTCTACCATAGTCCAGTTAGCACATGTTATTTCTTAGCATTCTGCAACCTGTAGTTTTAATAGTAAATTCAGTCACCAATCACAGGCCTTATGCAGTGGTAGAGAGATAGAATGTTTTCTTGCTGGTGATTAAGCTTTATTGGCATAAAGTCCTCTTTTTCTTCATCATTGAGTGCTCAGCTTCCAGCACAGTGCCTAACGCAGAGTAGGCACTGATGTGCGTGTGTGTGTGTGTGTGAAATGGAGGGGAAAGTACTGTGTGAACTGCAGCATTTTGATGTATCCTAAGATCATGTCTGCGAGCCTCCTGTGCCCTTCCCTCGGTAGCATCCAATGCGGTAGTGCACACACTGGACATGAAGTAAGCACCGTTGACTAAGGCTTCCAACTAGTTTTTGTTTCCACTAGAGTTTTGTTTCCTTTAGTTAATGCCTGATCTCTTGTTTGCTGGACAAAGTGCCATTGGGAAGTGTCACTTCTAGCCAAGGCAGATTTGCCACATTTCCCTTTAGCTCCCAATAAAGGAAAACGCAAACACACTTTGAGCCCAGAGGCTTAATTATCATAAAATTCAACATACAATGTAAAATATTCAGAGCGATACATGACTCTCACACAGCCATCAGTAGAATCTCTTATATAGCCATTATCGTATCATTAACAAGAATTTGTACTTCTTGTTCCAAAGCTGACTGACCAAAGTGTTGGTGTTAATTGACCTAGTCAGTCAATGTCTCTGGATGTATAATTTCTTTTTAATAGAATGCTCTATAGCCCAGCATTTTAAATTTGAAAGGGGGCACCCTGAACTCCAGGAGTCAAGCCTTGGGTGAGGAATCTCAAAAGGGCATAGCCAAAATTGTAGGATTTTATCTCCAGGGGAGACTTTGGAGTTCCTTTATTAATTTATAGACGGGCCATGAGGCCCAGAAAGGTTTCATACTTCGTCAGCGGAAGAGCAGAAACCAGAACCATGATGTGCTGATAGCTAGTGGTGCACTTTATCTTCCTAAACCATACAAAGTCAGGCACATTCTCTTTTTTATTTTAAGTCGTCCTGGGCAACCATCATATCCCAGAAAGCATTAAGAAAGATATGAAAAATAATGGGTTTTTAGCTATACGCAGATAGATCTGTAGGGCTTTAAACAGGTCAAGGAGCCAGATGGATTAGGAGCGAGGGTGTCTGTCTTATCTTCCCTTCATGGACATCAGTTGAAAAGCCCCATAGGGTACAGTATCTCTTCATTCTGGCACACTCCATAGTAGGGAAGGAAAAATGTTTAAGAATGTTTGGGATTAAGTGAAATAAGTCAAGCAGAGAAAGTTAATTATCATATGGTTTCACTTATTTGTGGAACATAAGGAATAGCATAGAGGACATTAGGAGAAGAAAGGGAAAAATGAAGGGGGGGAAATCGGAGGGAGAGATGAACCATGAGAGACTATGGACTCTGAGAAACAAACTGAGGGTTCTAGAGGGGAGGGGGGTGAGAGGATGGATTAGCCTGGTGATGGGTATTAAGGCGGGCACGTTCTGCATGGAGCACTGGGTGTTATACGCAAACAATGAATCGTGGAACACTACATCAAAAACTGGTGATGTACTGTATGGTGATAACATAATAAAATAAAATTTAAAAAAAAAGAATGGGATTTTTTTATTGTAATTTATTTTTTAAACAAAATGTTTTTGTTTTTTTAAATGGCTTGTAAGTGTGTCAGGAGTAAGTTCGGCAGTTAACCTGCACCTGTGGTGTTTGAAGCCCAGCAGAGTTTGTATGTCCTTATTCAGGCACCACTGCACTGTGCGCTCTTGGAAAGACAGCTAGTGGTGGTAATTTGCACGATCCAGAATCACAGGCACTTTCTCACCTGGCTGGGGAAGGCTTCTGGAACTCCAGCGATACCTCACTTTATATTTACAGTCTTGGGAGCTCCGCATTGCTGCATGTCAGCCTGTGCTGAGCTGCGGCCTGGCGTTGCTTTCTGAGAGCCGAACTTTCTTTCCCTTGGTCTGTTTTCTCTAATTCTTGCCCTCTTTTCTTTTCTTTACTCTTTCTCTTCTTTACACTTTCTCTTCTTTTCTTTCTCTTATTCGTATTGGTAACAGATCAGCACACCAGGGACACCAGCCCAGTAGTGCAGTCCTTGTTAGAATAAAGGTGCAGCGGGGACTGGGTTGACTTACTGGCCAGGCTCTTGGGGAAGGCAGGCCGAGCAGAGCACCTCCTGTGGACAGTATGTGTCTTCCTTCAGCTGGTGGTCAGCAGCAACAGCTGTCCTCCTGGCTTTAGAATGTTAACACTTGTTTGCTTTCCTGTCTTAGTGGACAGAGTATTCCTTGCCCTGTCCCCTGATCCCTTGGGACACAAAAGCAAGTCCAGAAGCTGATAAATAAGCACTCACTGTAGCCTTTGAGTTCTGTAAGAGGGCCATTAGGGCCCTCCCAGGCTTCTGTCTTCACCCCTTAGGTAGTCTACACCAGTGTCAAGCTGAGGGCCTTGATCCACTGGAGGTTTAATTCAATGTCATAACCATCTTTTTTATTTCACTTATTTCACTTAACCATAACCCTGGCCACCAGCCCGAGCTGCAGGCCTGCTGCAGTTGCTGGCCTCTCAGCTCTTTAATGAAATAGAATGGAAGAGATACTGAACATACCACATGTAGTAAAGATTAACCATTGTTTTGTGGAAACTTCGTTATATGTAAGTTATATACCCATATGTAAATGTATATATGGGTCACAATAAAATTAAAGATTTGAAAACACTCAACTACACAGTTCCTTATCTGTAGAAGTACATTCTGCCTCTCCCTGCCCAGGCCCTGTTTTGGCAGCGTTCCCCACCCCCCTTTCCCCACCACCTAGCAGTTCCCCCATTCCTGAGCATGGAAACTGCTACCATGGCGGCCCCAGTGCCCAGCGCCCCTCCACTTTATGTCCAAACACCAGCTATGCCTCGACTCCCTGAGCCTGCTCACCTGCTCAACGAGACATGGAGGACCCAGGCCCTGGACTCCTACCTAATCTCCGTTATAGGTTATAACACCCTCTAGTTACAATGTTGTGAACTCCAAAACTGGACTTTTTCTCAGTGGCTTTAGCATCTGACAGTCTAGGGTTCCTATAGACCACTTAGTAGCTTTGTGATTTCGGGCTTTATGTCTATTTATATAGAGAAGGTACTCAGTAAATACTCATTTTACACCTCTTGTTTTTCCCATAGCACTCATACCCAGGTTCCCACTCCCACTGGATGTGTTTTTAACATACAGCCTCCCTGTCTGTCCTGAGCTGAGATGTGACAGTTTTGACTGAGGTTTTTGACTGTGAAGGGGTTACTTCAGAGGAGACAGGGAAGTAAGAGACAGCCCAGAAGAAAAGGGAGTAAATGATAAAAGCAGAGATAATGCTCTTGTTCTCAAGCAACTTTTCTTTTCCCTCTCCTTTCTCTTGCCTGTCTGCCTGACCGGAATTAATGTGCATCGACATGTTTACTCTTTTCCACTCAGAAAGGGGCAGGGAGACCACCTGCTTGTGCTTCCTCCTCTTAAAGAGCTGAAGCTCAGCTGCTGGTGGGTGGAGGGGCAGCCTAAGAAAGGCCCTGCTTTGCCTCTGAGTCTGCATGGAGTGGTTCGGTTTTGGTCACCACAGGCCCAGAGGTCTCTCTCCTGAAAGACATTTTGAAGCCATTTCAGCGTGATCTGTTTAACTCCCTGGGCTTGTTGAGCCATCTTGTGTTCTGGATTTAAATCATTTTGTGGTCTCCCAGGATTCAAAGAGAGCTACTGGGATGTCTAGATTTCTTGAGATTTCTGGATACCAAGATCATGACAGCAGAGTAGAATGGGTACATCTACTCAACCAGTGAGACTCAGGAATCTTCTGTGCCCTTTTTGTGAAAAGCCTTTCCCCCAATTCCTGCTGCCCAGTCAGTTGTCCCAGTTTCCTCCCGGTTCTAGTCCCCAGTTCATAACCACCCCACCAACAGTACCCAGCTCAGCCCCACCCAGATGGCTGCTAAAGGTCAGAAACAAACTGGAAACTTATTGTAACGTTATTCTTGTTTTGCAGCAATGCTTTACCTGTGGGTATGTGGCCAAAAAGTTCAATAGAATTGTTTATTTTTTCTCTCTGACAGTTCTGTTCTTGCTTAGTTTGCAGATATAAAATGAAAAGTGTTTTTGGCTGTTGATGTTGTAGAAATCATGAGCTGTCTTTCATTCAGTTTTACTCTAGCCCCATCTCTCCCTTCAAGGTTAATCTCAGGCTCTTTGGCTCCGAGTTTATTGCTCTCTTTTACAAAAATCAGTTCCACTTCTTGCAGCAGCCTGGCATTGAAGTGCCCAGAATGAAGCTGCCCCAGTGATCTGCTTGCCCATGGGACAGTTGGGCCAGGCCCTCCGCTGCCCCATGTGCACCTCGGTGGGAGAACGGCCCTGGCCACCAGCCCGAGTGCAGGCCTGCTGCAGTTGCAGGCCTTCTGCTGCTCTCCCTCGCTGCTATTTTGTCTGATGTGCTGTATTCCTTTTGTGAGGCCTTGAGGCTTAGAGAGAAGGCTCTGTTCTTGAGCTTCTGAAAACCCAAAGTATAAACTATTCCCTTTCCTCTGAGCTTCATGACCTTGAATCCGTGCTGTGGCCAGAAACATGAGCAGCCACTTGGCTGCATCCAGAAGAGATGTATATTCTGTCCCAGCAGTGGTGGCCCCTCTTCGCCCAAAGGCTCCCTGGTAGGTGTTTGCAGTAGCCTCGACACCCTGTGCCAGATGTTTTATACCTGCACCTAAGGCTGCTTGTAAGTAAGACATAACACCTCCCGGGTCTGCCTTATGCTGCAGCAGCAGAGACCAGCAGTGCTTCGGAGATCTGGGCATTAAATATATCCTCCCCCATACTTTAATCATTTCCTCTCATTGTGTCTCTAGCCTCGTTCAGCTTTTTGCATTAAAATTACAGCTACGGTATGAATTTTTTGGAAATATTTATAAGTAACTTGGGTGTCAAAATGTGACATATTTCATGGTCTGTCACCGGTGACCACTGTTAGTGATAAATACATTTGCAAAATTAATGCCTGAATCAAAGGGAACAAGAAAAGGCAGTCTGAGTTGGTTAGTGAGCACCTGTGTTGTGTAAAAGACTGTCCTTGGATATAAAGAAGTGTGAAGAACGGGATCCTCAGGGGTCTTACAGACCAGGTATGGAGTGAAAGACAACTGAGGTTATGAGCATGTGTGATTACTACAAGCAATAATACTACTAATAATGGTAAAACAATAAGAGTTAAAATGTATTATACCTCTCCATATGCCAGGCATTATGCTACAGCATATTTTACGTACATAATCTCCCCTAGGTCACCTAGGCTCCCCTAGTGAGGTAGATACATTATTCTAGCAGTTTTACAAATAGGACAGCTGAGGCTTTGAGTGGTTCCGTAACTTGGCTAAGGTCACAAAGCAAACAAGTGATAGAATTAGGATGTGAATCCAGGTCTGTCTGGTTCCAGACACCTAATACTTCATCAGTATTCTGTTTTCTTCTGTTTCTCATTCTGAATGAAAAACTGATGGTACTATTGTCCAGACTATAGCCAGAGGACAGTGGGGGAAGCTTATGAAGAGAAAAACAACACTGAATTAACACTTGTGAATTTGACGTGAAAGTCGGATGGTAAAGAGAAAATGTCTAAGAGTCAGCTGGAATGGCTCTTGGGAGGCAGAATTATAATTTAGGTGAGAGAGCCATTTATAAAAATGATGGTTAAGACAGTGAGACGATTGGATTGTAAGGAGTGAGGAGCACAAGACGGGGGTGCATCCCACATCTGGGTGTGCCTGTTTTCCCTGCACGTCTTTATCTGGAACTCCCCAGGTCCTCTTGACAATTCCCAGATGCTGTGACTGAGAGCCCCTCATTGTTGCTGCCCTGGTGGTTGGTTTTTCTCTCTGGGCCCCCTTATCTCAGACGTGATGGCATTCTGATCTAAGTCCTGCCCTGTTGGAAGGGTCAGGGGCGCTAGGCCTTCTGGGCCCCTTTTCATCACAAATTCTCCTTCTCTCCTGACACAGGCATCGAATGCCCCAGAGGAGCCCGGAACCTCCCAGGCTTGGTGCAGGAAGGAGAGCCTTTCAGTGAGGAAGCAACACTTTTCACCAAGGAGCTGGTGCTGCAGCGAGAGGTGGGACATCTTATGGTTGCTTCTTGTCTGAAGAGGGGTGAGAAAATGGGGCTCCCTTGGCCTGATGTGTTCCTGCCACATCAGAAATCAGTCTGTCATTTTTTCCAATGCTCAGCCTTCCACATCCACCATCCATTGTAGGTCTGCCCACAGCCTGCTTCCTTGAGCCCTGCATCATTGACCAGGCACCCCCAAATCACCCCTCACCATTGGCATCCTGGGATACGTGGCGAACACCAAGCCCACCTCACCAGCATCCTAATGCAGAGGGCTTACAGCTTTGCAGTTCTCCTCCTTGGCGAATTAGCCTGAGCTGCCTGCCTCCAGCTGGATTTAGAAGCTTGACTAACCCTGTCAGAGGCCAATTTTCTTTGAACATTTATTTGTATCTTTGAGTAATTGCATTTTCTGTAGCGGGTTTTCTGACTTAATTTAATTGTATTTCTGTTTCTGCCTGTTGAGCTAGCTCTTGCAGGCAGGAGTTAAGCTTCTTAGCTGCCGTGGTGTCCATCTACCTGCTAATTTTTTATCAAGTCATAGTCAACTGATCCATCTTCTTTCCAGGAGTATTCCAGTCATTCATCCTGCTAGGTGGGCACAAGAAAGGAACAGTGGGGGAGTGTGCCAGGCTCAGGCTGAGGATTTTAGATCTGCCTTTGTCCTCATTTCTTTTACAATCAAACCCATAGGGTCCCTTCAGCTTTCATGCAATATCATAATATGCACAGAGCTAAAAGATTATGGGGTCCAGGAGGTTAGCTCACTCATGGGTCTTTGTAGATCCTTGAGATCAGACGTGTGGGCTTTGGGATGTTCATAAGCTACAGCATCTCTCATTTTGGTTTGAATCACCAGTGAATATATTGGGCACTAGAGGCACAAGAGAACAAGCTAGCCCAGGATACTGCGTTGGACTGCCCTGGCCTGTAGAAAAGCCCCTCTTTGACTTCTGGCTGAGCAGTACTATTTGCTTTTGGTTGCCGCCTCTTTGGGATTTCTTTAGCACTTACCTTCCCGTTTTGTGAAACCAAGTGGTGTGGCAAAAGGAGTCCTGAATTCTTAGTTCAAGAGCTATGGGTTCCAGTTCCCAAGAACAAACTGCAGCTACCTGGGCATTGCACCAGCTCTGTTGGCCATTTGTACAGTGGGGTAGAGATGCGAGTGCTTACCCCCGGTTGTCTCTTCAGTCTCACGTTGACCCCTGTTTTGGTTTTGGTAAGATGCATTCGAGTTTGTGAAGAAGAACTCCTCATATTGGCATGTGAAGTGCCTTCCCCCTCCCCTCTATTTTGTAACTGCACAGTGTAGCTTGAATTTTTAACAGTTACAGATAGGCCCCTGCTAGAGAAGTATTTTAAGAATCTAAACTCCAGTTGTCTCTCAGTAACTGTTGTAATTTGGGGCATGGTACTTAGGTAGAAGGGGCAGATATTTTAGTATTTCCTCTTTGTGAGCCTTTGGATAATGAACTACAGAGCAGTTCTGGGTTGGAAAAAGCAAGTGAGTCCACACAGGGTCTGTGACTTAAAGACCTCACAGAGGTAGCAGATGTTCGGTGGTTGTGCTTTGGATGGAGGGAGGAAAGGCCCTCCTTGGATTGCCTGAGACCTCCGTTAGCAACATTCTCATCACTTCCCTGCCATGCCCCACTTCTGTGTTGCCCTCCCCTTTCTCACCGCCGTCTTCCCCTGGTGTTTCACGTTTCCTAAAGTTTCTTTCCCTTTCTTTTTCAACTCTTGTTTCCCCAGCCACTTTTCTACCCAATCGTGTTTCTGGCCCACCAATGATATCCAAAAGCACAAGGGGGGGTCAGAGAGAATACTGACCACTAAGAGGAGTCAGTGGCCCAAAGCTCTTTTACTCTCTTAGTTACTATGATCTTCCCTTTGTCTGTATGTTTGCTGATACTTGATTGTGGAAAAAAGATAAATTTTTCCCCATCTTCTTTGGTGCCCCTGGCATGTGAGTTTGCAGATCTTAGTCTAATCCAGATTTGATATTTAGCTTTCTTGGTTGTAGTGCCCCAATCTTGCAGAGCCCCAAGTTGGGGTCTCTTGATATAGAAACTTTCTGCATTTTCTTAGCTGCTTATATGATTACCTGGCCTGACTGTTTTGAAGGATCTTTATCCAGAGGAAAGAGGAGTATGGCCTAAACTCAGGATAACTTGGAAGTTTTACTAAAGGAACCAGTCTGGCCTGTTCTCCTGGGCATTTCCCTTCATTATATGTATGAAAACTGTTTTCTGAACAGTGTAGGAATGATGAGCAGTTTTTGTTTTGTTCTAGGTTTATTCACTTTACTTTTACCTGTATTTTTATTCCATACATTGTCGTGGAGAACATTTCTCTTGGCCCTCTTCCTACCCCACAAGGATCTAGAAAAGCCTGATGAATTGGCATTCCTGGATGCAGAGATCGCCCCCCACCCTTAGGAGAAAGTACTGTGTAATTGTCTGGATGCCTGAATGTGGATTCACAGCCTAGCATCCAGTAGCTCTTACCTTCAGGGCAGCCTCCATTGTGCCCCACTCCGGGTGCTCTTCTGGGGCGGAGATGCTGCCGCCGTGGTGGCCCCCGTTGAACAGGTTTTTTGTACCTTGTGCCTGTTCCCTTGACAATCAGCTTTAGCTCAGGTAATCAGGTATTATGATCTGATTGTCCTTGATCCTGTCCCATCCCTCCCCTTTAAATTTTTCTTTTTTAGTATCTTATTTTTGACCAGGATTTGTCTGTCCCCTGCCTACTTTTCCCAGTTACTTGAAACTTGCAGTATCCTATAGGAAAGGAGAAGCACACAGATACCGTCATTTCACAGCATGTGCTGGGCCCCCTATTTGATCCCACAGCGGTGCCTCCATCAAGTTCGACTCATATGCGTGAACCTGTAAACTGACTGGGAAAGGGTGTGGCGTGGGGGAGAGCCTACAGTGGACACTGCCCTTGGGGCAGCCCCCCTGCCGGGAAGCAGACACAAAGCTGGGGCACAGGTGCCTGACTCCCTGCTTAGGACTGCATTGTCTTGGCTTTGGGTAGCCAGAGCAGTAATTGCTGCCTCTTCTTTCTCTATTTTGGTAAAGAGAGTGTTGTAGTCTTTCCATCCCATAGCCTCATGTGGAACCTGCCAGAGTCTCTCGCAAGTCTCTTGTTTACATTTCAGATGGTCCCCATTGTCTGGAGACTTGATAGCCCTGCTTTCCTTAAATGTGTTTTACAGTGACACTAGTTAGCACGGAACTACTGACATTCCTGGCTACCACTCAGCCCCATTTCCTGTCTTTCCTGTCACCTTTCATTGTATTTCTTCTTTTTCTTCATTTTTCTACGTGGTCCTTCTCCTTGGCCATTAGTTCCCGTTGTCTTTTTTTTTTTTTTTTTAAGCTTTATTTATTTGAGAGCAAGAGAGAGCACAAGCGGGGGCGGGGGGAGACAGAGGGAGAGGAAGAAGCAGACTCTCCGCTGAGCAAGGAGCCCAATGCGGGGCTCAATCCAGGACCCTGGGATCATGACCCGAGCCAAAGGCAGACTCTTAACTGACTGAGCCACCCAGGCGCCCCAGTTGTCTTTTGTTTCTTTCCCTGAGCTAGGAGTCTGGGAAGACTGTTCCAGGTCAGGGGTCTGGGTGTTCTGGCATTCTTGCTCCAGGGCAAGAAAAAGAGCACTTTAGATACCAGCTTGTTACCTGACCCTTTGTGGCCTTGAAGGCCAAAGCAGCCAAGGAACTCTAGAGGAAATCCAATCAGCTCAACAGTTCTTCCCAGCCTGACTCAGTTAGGATGTAACAGGGGTGGGCAAATCCGGCCCACTGCCGGTGTTCGTGAATAAAGTTTTACTGAAACACTGCCACACTAATTGTTTTATGTACTACGGTCTATGGCTGCTTTCATCCTCTTAACAGCGGAGTTGAATAGTTACGACAGAGGCCATAAGGCCTGCAAAACCTAAAATATTTACTTATCTGTCTTTTTATCACAAGAAGTTTGCTGACCCTTGCTATACAGTAAGTATATGCTGAGTTGGTTGGTTTAAATAGCTTGCAGCCCTGAAAATGACAGTTTGCTCTCATGTCCCCTGCCTCAGGCTGGGCTCCTTCTGGGCCGCGCCGAGTGAGATCATTGTGTTCATTGCTGTAGCTGTGATTGTGAGCTATATGAGTGCTGTGTCCCACTGGACGGCATGAGCTTGTGTGCCCCCCTCCCGCAGTACAGCTGCCTCTTTCAGGCAGTTCTCTGCTGCACTGCCAAGGACAGGAAGATCTGGTGTAGCTTCCCAGATGGGGAACTGTGCCCATTGCTAGCATCTTCCCAGAAGTAGTGGTGAGCATTAGCTAATGGGTAGATAACTGGCTTAAATGTGCACGCTCTCAGTTTTCGAGCTCCATTTAATCATGTGGTTCTGAGTGACTCTTTCCTGCCTTGGTATTCCTGTCTAAAACACTGATGTAGCAATCCAAAGCCATCCTCTTCCTTTTGAGGCCCTTCCTGTGACTAAAACAGTCACATGGGATCTCTTCACACCTGTCAGGAAATCCTGCAGTCTTAGAGAAGGGGCTCTAAGGCATGAAAAGAGATCAGTGCCACAGTTTAACCCTCTTCACAGTGCCAGGCTCTGAGAGGTACATTTCCCTGGGGCAGGAGCTGGGATGTAGGAGGTTTGGTGATCATTTCCAAGACCTTTCTCAGTGACCCCTTTGTCCTCTTGAGATCTCAGAAATCACCCTTTGCTGCTGTCTGGAAAATGTCCTCGTGCTGGACAGCCTGAGCTGAAAAGTCTGGCTGCTGCCCTGACCTATTTCCCTTTCTCCTGCGGGCATCAAAAGGGAGGATGCCCCCCTGGGGAGCTCCTGCTGCAGGTTTCGGTGGCCAGGGCATAGTCCTGGCTCCCCTCGCTCCCACCACCCCGCTTTTTTAAAAACAAAGATGCACAAAAGATCACAAGCAACTGTTGCTGTCTGAAGAACATGTATTTACGTTTCAGAGGAATATGGACTTGGCAGTGAATACTGGTGTGTATTTATGGAGAGCTGTTCGGGAGAGAAACCTTAGAATAAAAGAAAAATGGTTTCTTGTTTTTTGTTTTTACCACCAAGTGTGCTGCATCTTGTCTGAGAAAGATAATAAACGGTCCAAGCAGTTTACCATTGAAACTGCTTGTCCACATTTCCCCATAGTGCTGTGGTATGTGCCCTCACCCTTGCTGTTCCCGTCTGCCCATGCAGGTCCCTTCCCTGGGCAGGAGACACATGGGAGAAGGAGCAATAGCAAAGTTAGATCTCTGGATGAAAGTAATAAGGATAGTTCAAGCCACTGGGAAACCCAGAAGGGTAAAGGAAACCTGGTGCCCATAAGGCCAGCGAGACTGTTCTCAGACTGTCCCTGGGTCCCGTAACCCTCACTGAGCCACGAATAACCTGCTGGGAAGAGCCAGCTGTCTACCAGCGTTTCACTCATTTGCAAAGAACACCGTATTCTAGATTACCTCTGCCACTGCCCAGGGAAAAGAGAATGCAGTAAGGTCACCTTTCTAAACCACCCTCTTAACTCTCTGAGGTGTTAAGGGCTATTGGAGGCTAAGGCTTTTCTCTTACCTCACCACACACTCTTGATGATTCATCCCCCACCAGTGGTCTTTGTTTTCCATGAGAGGCTGTTTTCTTTGAAGGGGGCTCAAATAGAAAATTAAGAGTGGAAAAATCACTCTTAATAGTGATCAGGTTTTCCATTTACATAGTGTTTTCTAGTGTAAAAGTGCTTTCATATACAATATTTCATTGTTATCTCAAAGCAAACCTACACGAGCAATATTATCCCAGTGTCACAGTTCAGGAAACTGAGATGCACGGTGACCTGCCTCTATTCACAGAGCTTGTTGTAGAGCAGATACCAAAACCCAGATGTCTACATTCCAAATCAGGTGCTTTTTCTTCCCCAGATTTTGCCAATTTTTCTATTAGAATGTGGTCATTCTTTTAGCAGTATTATGTCCTTTCTCAGCCCTCAAATATCTGGACCTAATTAATTTATAAAGGACTTCCCTAAAGATCCAGCAGTTAAACTGAGAGTTCATCTCCACTAAGGAACCACTGAGTCTGATTCTGGATGCTCACAAGACTCCAGAGGGATCCGAGGGATTTGCTATGGCCACACCTTCCCAAAATATTTGTTCTCTTCTTGTCACAGTTTTTACATCTTTCGATTGCCTGATTCCTGCTTCATCTTTTGTTTGACTTTTGTGGGCTTTCCTTTTCCTTTTCCTTTTCTTTTTTCTTTCTTTCTTTCTTTCTTTTTTTTTTTTTTAGTTAATGATTCCACTCTGACCTGTCTTGCTCCATTTCAGCTTGATCATATATATCCATGTTCCTAATCTTTCTTAAAAGACGTATCTAGTAAGTGCATCATTTAGAACTTTATAACTCCCCATTGCCTCTGGGATAAAGTCTAATCTCCTTAGTTTACATATATCCTTGATTACCTCTCCAGCTTCATGTCTTACACACTACTCATTTCACTGACCTTATTCTCACAGTTCCCCATATTTACCATTCCATTTCATCTCTCCCACTCTTTAGATCAGCCCAAGTTCCCCACTCAGTATATCAACCATCCCCCTTCTTTGCTTTCTTATTCCTACCTATCCTTCAAGATACACCTCCTTTTCTGGGAAGGTTTTCCATGATCTCCCAGACTGGGTGTGATGCCCTTCCTTTGGTCCCCATAGCGTCCTGTGCACACATCTGTCATGCACTGACCAATGACGTTGAAGGGATCTATGTGTCAGTCTCCCCCACCCCCCCCAGATTGTAAGCTTCTCAAGGACTGGATCCATGTTTTTGTCTTTGTGTTCTTTGTACTTTGCCTAATTTATAAGAGATGCTTAATAGGTAGACATTCATTAAATCCACTACTTGGTTTCCTGTGACCTAACTCTAGAGATCGGGAAGAAGGCCTGCTCTTTTGTTGCCTTTGTAGTTCTTTGGGAAAGCTCTTTATGCTCAGCATTTGTGGGTCAGGGAGGAAGACTGGAGTATTGAGGCCGGACACACAGCTGCTAAGTCAGGAGCTTCTCGTTGAAAAAGTGCATTACCAAGACCTGACTCTGCTCTTACTTTGGGACCTTGACATCCCTGGGTCTCCCAAGCTCTCCAGCCAAGATACTTAAAGGTAATGAGATCATGATATGTGAATGTTTTTGAAAAACTTCCACTGTCCAGATAGAAATCATTAGTGTCCCTTCATCATATTCCCAGTAGGCTACTCATCTCTTTCCCTCCCTGGTATATTTCCCATCCTTTGCTATTGCGGATCAAACTATTAAATGAGGCAAAGGGTTTATTTTGAAGTTCAAGTCAACCAACTCTTGTTCAGTGATAGGCTGTAAGTACCACGTGAATACTAGGCTGTTACCTCCCTACTTACAGCCCCTTCATTTCTGGGTTCTTGGCCCTTGCCAGGTATCTCTAAAAGCCCTAGAAGGGAGGCCCTCAATTCCCATTCCAGCCCCTAAATGAAAATGGCATCACAATGAGAAGAGGTGAGGTGAAAATGAAGAACGGAGGATACTGTCATGTCACCCTGTTTTTCCCATCCCCTGGCTGCTTGGGTCTCCCCTGCCAGCTTTTAAACTCCCCAGGTACCAGTCACCAGTAGCCTTCCCCAGGCTAGCTCAGCAGCATGTGCTGATAGGCGCCAACAGTGTCTGGCTGCAGTGGGATTCCTCGCTGCAAAGCTGCTGGCTCAGCTAGGCATGTTGTCTGTTTCCCTGTTCTTCTGCTTGGAACTTTCATAGCCAGTCAAGCATAGAATTGCATCCATTCTTCTGAAATAGCTGCTGGGCCTAATTTTTCATTGGTTTGGCCAAGATCCTATTACCTGTAATTATGTCATACAGGCTGACTGGTAAAGTTTGATAGGCCTCACTGCCCTCCTGAGACTAGTGTTCACATCCCAGCGTTGGGGCTGGGGACAGAATAAGATTTAGGGCCACAAGAGATTTGGCCTCCTTGGGGACATGTAGGGAAGGTCTCAAGGATATAATTCTGTCTCAGGGAAGAAAATCCTTTTCAGCAGAGGGATTCTTCCTTTCCCTGGGGAATTGGTCCTTATTACTATAAACTCCTTAAGAGACTGATGTTTCTTCTGCCAGTTCAGTTTGTTCCTACCAGGAAAAAGGAACTAGAAAGTATAGCCCTAAGACCTGACAGATGTTGTTCCTCCATAAGCAGGTTCCTTTGCAATGCCGAGGTGGGTCCCTGGACTGATTTTTCCCTCTCCACCTTTACTTCTGACCCACATCAGTCTGAGAGTGAAGATGCAGAAGGCTCAAACATGACTTCCTCTTGCATCCTTCTACTAGATTGGTCCACAGTACTTGCTTTAAACCTCATCTAAATTGAAGCCTGGAGGGACATCTGGGTGGCTCAGTCAGTTAAGCATGTGCCTTCGGCCCGAGTCATGATCCCAGGACCCTGGGATCGAGTCCCACATTGGGCTCCTTGCTCAGTGGGGAGTCTGCTTCTCCCTCTCCCTCTGCCTGCCAGTCCTCCTGCTTGTGCTCACGCTGTCTTGCTCTCAAATAAATAAAATCTTTAAAAAAAAATTTGAAGCCTGGAAATGAGTATGGTGGGCATTGATTGCCATTGGAGAATGCATTTATTAGTTCACTACAAGATTATCATTACAAACACAAGGTCATGAAGATCCTTCAAACAGAGCTTTGCTAAGCAGAACTCCTGCCACCTATGGTATTCAGTACTATCTGCCTGTCTGACATAAATTTCTTTATGAGCCATCCCTGTGGACAACAACTATTGCCAGGCACATCCTGGTCTACCTTCTGTATAGCTATGTAGAGCCTGTGACCCAGAACGAATGGAAAAATTCTATCAGGAGATAAGAGATTTCTTGGGCGCCTGGGTGGCTCCGATGGTTGGGCGTCTGCCTTCGGCTCAGGTCGTGATCCCGTGGTTCTGGGATCGAGTCCCACATCGGGCTCCGGCTCAGCGGGGAGCCTGCTTCTCCCTCTGACCCTCTCCCCTCTCATGCTGTTTCTCTCTCACTCGCTCTCTAAAAAATAAATAAAATCTTTAAAAAAAAAAAAAAAAAAAAAAAAAAGGAGATAAGAGATTTCTGGACTCCTCATAGGTAAGGATTGTGCTAGGAGAGCTGGGTGCTATTTATTTTAATTTAGTTGTATCCGATGCCCCTAGTAATAATTCCTGGTTGTCTTACCTCTTCAGTCATCCTGATATTCACTGCTTCTTGAGCTTTGGTGTAAGGGTTCTCTTTAAAAAAGAAAAAGGGGGGTGGGGGAGGAAGCTAATATCCTTAATATAAGAGAAAAGCAGCTCCAAATTTTTTTCAGATGAAATCCCTTATTTGTGAAGTCTGTCCATTTCCTTCTGGAAGCCTAATTTGGAAAATAGTTCTTTATTTCATATCTTCTGACTGGCAGATCATATTTACTTTCCACACTAAAGATGACCTCATGCAGACTTGCCCCATTCTCTTTATTACCAGACGAGCTTCACACGGGACCCCAACACCCATGTAGATTTGAGTGTGAGCTTTCGTGCTTGGCATGTTTGGGGATCTTCAGGCATCATATCTCTCTTTTCAGTTTGTCCTAACTATTCCCAGACATACCCACTGCCTGAATGTTAATATCTTCTCCTTGGAATTATATAATTCAACTGATATCTTTTTAGAACACAGCCCTTAATATACAATAGCAGGGCTGCCAGAGCTGCCAGCAAAGAGTAAGCAGATTGTACATTTCATTTGCTCTCCAGGTAAAACTAACATTCTGGGGTTTCACACGTGACTCCTCCAAGGACACAGTAGTGACTGTTCTAGTGGATGAGTCAACCATAACCCTGCCCTCTTCTTGCCATTAGCCTTGTGTCTGTTGCCAAGGACTAGACAAGATCCTCTGTGTACCAAATCTGGCTTTATTGATGAACTTTCCACTTGCCACTCCACCTGTGACAGTTTCTGGTCAGCTGAACTTAAATGGATTTTGGAAATGAAAGTGACCAATAGTCTGTTATGAAATGCTGTGGTGCATGAAATAAGATTATGAGCAGGCTTGAGAATTAACAGCAGATACCCTAACCTGGTCTAAACAACACGTGTCACTTATTCAGGAAGGGGTAAGTTCATCCTTAGACCCATATCCAGAACATGTAAGGACATTTTTCCCTTCCTGGTCACTTAAAAACTCTGTTAGTAACATGTGCAGAGTCAGACCTGCGCTCTTGTTCCAACTTCGCCATTTACTGAATGACCTTGGACATGATCCTTAGTTTCTCTAAATCCAGGGCAGTCTCAGTGTATAATAGAACTCCGAAGAATGGTGCTCCTAAGGTTGCGTAGTGCAGCGGGGCTGCTGAACCTAACTCCTTCACCTACAGCGAAGGCACCTTCTCTCGAGGGTTGGTGTGGAAGTCACGTATATATAGAAAATTTCCCAGGACTGGTGCCCTTGTAAATAGTAAACGCTCGGCGACAGCTTGTGTCATTATTTTTCTTATGAATGAAAATTCTTCTCTCAGAGTTTAGCTAAAATCTAGGACTGGAACTTCACTGTGGACAAACCATGATACCCAGGGAGGCAGGCTAGTCATTGGCATGTGTGTTGGGAGCAGCATTATGTTAGCATCAACAAAGAACCATGGTTAGTCCTCACCTGTGCTCTCCACACGCCAGTCCTGTCTGCTTAAGCCAGTGATGGCAAATACGCATACCCCCCCTGCCCTATCTAGCACCCATGGCAGACCTTTCCAGTCTTAGCACTGCTTTGGCTTAGGGCTCAGAATCTTCTCAAAACAGGGCTCCTAGGAGCTACTACCCATTGAGTGGATTTGGCACGTATTTGCCATCCTTGATCTAAGTTCTCAAAAAACTGTCTAGATACCATCAGGGGTTAGCCAGTCATTTTTCTATGAAGAAAGGCTAAAGAAACAGGGTCTTTTGCCTCTGCTTCTGCGTGGTCCTCCACGTCAGAATCTCTTTGTAGGCAGTGTCACATTCAGTGGAAAAGTAAAGGTCTGGAGGTAATGCCACAGAGTCCTAACCTGCGCACAGAGACTCTTCTAGACTTGACTATGGACAGATACGGCCAGCCATCACCAAGAGCCCTGATTCTACAGATGCCACATAGACATCTAAGAAATAATGGCTTGAGTACCTTTGCCATGCAGTTGAACTGCCATATGAGTGTTTCGAGGATGATCTGCCAATACTCAGGGCTCTCTATACTTTCTTCCCATTTCCTGGTGTCACTGTGAGTTGAAAATGAGGGATACAGGGATGACCTATCTAGATCCTAGCTGGCCCGGGCTTCCTTACCCTCTGATGGAATAGCATTTGCTCTTTTTTGTCTCCGTACCGCCTTACCGTGGCCACAGCAGTCTAAGATTGCCATAGGTTTGTCTTTGATCTTTATTAAATTGGAGGGTTAGAGGATACTGGAGTGCCAGGCACGAGCTCTAAAGAAAGATCTAGGTGTTAATCAGGACCAGAAAAGGACCCAAGATGAATCCTTTGGGATGGTCACTGCAGCAAGAACAAAAGCTATCTATTGAGCTAGGAATGAAAAGTTGAATTGGAAACAGCTTTACTGTGCCATTTTTCTTTCCAGTTAGCATAATGCCTCCCTCTTCTCCTTTTGCCTTCTCTCGATACAGTGGAATCCTATCTTATGGTACCAGAAGAGGGTCTTGGCATTGAATGTATAGCTAGAAGGGGAAGATGATGCAAGTAAAACCCAACAGGACCCTCCACCACTACCAGCAGCCTGCATCAGCTTCTTCCCTTCACAGGTTTCTCCAGTGCTGGCAATGCTAGGATGCTGGTACCTCTCTGGTTAAATAAATCTAAAACTACTGGCCCAAGATTTTTATAGCAGTGCTGCAACCCTATATGAGGAAATGCAACAAATAGTCCATTACCACTGATTGGATATGGATTTTTGGCCTGGCCACTTGCCACGTGGTAATTTTAGAATAGGGTCACTTTCGGAATTGGAAGATTCCTTGTAGGAGGGTACTGGTGTTTGCTAAATAGTGTTTCTTACCTTCATGCCCTCTCACAGCCATGCTCCCACCTCCTGAGTGTAGGGCCAATCTCTCTGCCCGGCAGAGACAGCGAGAGCTCATCCTTCATCGGCTTACCGGGCTGCAGACGTGGCCATTTCCAAACACCCAGGGTGCACTTAACCACTTCCTCCTCCTAATATCAGCACTTCCACTCTAACCACATCAGCAGCTTTGTAACTTGCATTTTATTTTGCTCTTCATTTTGGCCCTTCAGGTATTTGTGGGGGGAAGGTGGGGGGACTGGCGCACTGTGTTGTCACTAATTTCAGAATTACACAGTTACACCCTGAGTCATTGTCTCTGGAGAGTCATTTAAGCAAGAGTGTCAAGAGCATCCTGAAGGGCTCCCGCCCTTTCCACACTTGGCTTTTAAAGGTTGGGTTCGCTTTCATATTGGATATGTGACTGCCTGTTTGGTTTCACCATCTGCAAAATGGCAGCACTCGGCCCTGTTCTGCCTGGAGAGAGCTGAAAGGCGATGACTAAGGCATGGTGCAGAGGATCCAAGGAGCCCCTAGTTCTTCCCACTTACGGAGAAGGCGAATAACCACACACAGGCTGAGGTGGCTGGAGAGGGACCTGTGGTTGCTTTTTTTTTTTTTTTTTTCTTTTCATCTGCATCTGAATAATTAGACCCGGTTGATGAGACAGGAGATGGACCTGTGGTCCTAGACCCTGAGATGTGACCATTGTTTACCTCATGGGCTTAGCTCTAGGCAATTTTCCCTTTTCACCCTGCCATAAAATCTGCCTGTTACGTTGTCATCTTGCCTGTCTGTGCGTGGTCATTGTCCCAGGATTCAGATTAGACCTCTCACATTTTGGCCTCGACCTCTGATCTTCAGGATGTGTCTCAGATGTGTTTTTAGAGGATAGTCTTGAACCCCGGGAGCCATGATCTTTGTTATTATCAAGTATGTTGCAAGACAGTTCTGCTTTATTAGCTTCCTGTGTAGCTTTTTTTGGCTGTTGACCCAAGGCTGGGGGTCAGTGCGGCAAAGCTGGAGTTTGCCTTGGAAGCTTTTGATTCTTGTTTTCCCATCCAGAATTATATTACTTGTTGAGATAGCCCAGCTAGACACCACTCGACTATGACAACTTTAAAAATTCCTGAGGCCTTGGGACCCATAGCGCCTCTCAACATACTGACTTCTAGCCTTGCATCCAGGGAAGCCATATGGTTTCACATGCCGTGTTGCCCTGAGGAGGCCTAGCAAGTATATGAAGTGCAGAGGGAGGCCCTGAGACTCCTCTCCATGGCCAGCTCTTCAAGGTGTGAGGAAGGGCTCTTCCTGACACATTCACACATGCACCCAAGCATGCCTAACACCCAGCCACGGGGAGACCAACTCTGGGAAGATGCAGCGTTCTCACCCTGCCCAGACTTCTTCATCTGTCCTTCCTCTCTGATGCTTTCACCCTCCGCCTTGTGTTTCTGTAATTTGTACAGTATCGTCGAGAGGTGTTGAAGAGATCAATAGCAATTCACCTTTTCCCTTATTGATTAAAGTGATGGCAAGTTAAATTGGCAGGCAGTACCAATTCATTCATCATGAGCTATCCATTTCCTACCAGGCCACCAGTGACCTCTCCCTGCCTGCTAGTTGCTGAGCAGCAGCTGAGATTATGCCTGTTTCTAGGCTGCTTTAATAGGAATGAGAGAACCACTGTGTTTGGCTCCTGTATCAAAGCTGAGTGAGGAAGGAGACTGCAGGTGATGAGCAAGAAAATTACTGTGGAGCCTGTTCTTCAACTCGGCGGCTTTATTGGAGGGGCCCACCGCACGTGTGGTACTCTCAAGAAGGGGCAGTATGGCGTCAGTTGATGGACATCGCCGCCTCACCCAGCAGTTCCTCTCCCCTGGTTTTCTAAAGGGCACAGGCTTCCTTTGTGATCCCACAGAACGTAAACTGCGTGTGGGGACTGGAAAGTCCATGACACCTGTGAACTAGCTCTGGTTTTGCTGCCCACGCAGACATATGTCATTCCCTCTGAGACTTCAGGTAGTGACTTGGGCTCACCCTGAGGGAATCTGGGGTGCCTGGGGTCGAGCTTGAGTCAGAGGGTGAAGGAAGGGCTCTTGTGCTTAGGAGGGGTCTGTATCTACCAGGGGATGGAGAATGGAGACAGTTTTTATCCGCTTCTTTCTCAACTCTAGAAACAAGCACAGAAAGGGTGTGTGTGTCTGTGTGTCACTCTGTTCTCCCTCATTGAAATGTCTGATTCTCTGTTGGGAAAGGTGACGGAAACACAACCCATGACATTTCCAGTGCCATGCACTGAAGAGCTCATTTTTAAAACTGCATCTCGAATGCCAAGTACTTACTACTTCACTCACCCGGTGGGATGACCAGGGGTCTGTGAATCCCAGGGCTCTTAAAAGGGAAGCTAGCACTGACTACGAAGGCAAAACATGGTTAACTTAGCCCCGTTTCTCTTGATGTATTATAGTTTGAATTCTGTTGTTCTCTAACGCATATAGACACAGAAGCAACTGTTGCCCACCACACCCAGCAAAGTCGTTCAGCACTGCGGAGGGGCGGGAAGAGCTGGAGTCTGCTGCCTTGCACAGCATGAACCAATTCCCAGAAACTCCTGTGGGTAGGGTTTTGGCTGAGGGGAAAGTATCGGGGGGGGGGGGGGGTGCTCCGAAGCTTACCCTGAGCCGTGACCTCTACCCAGCAGAGGGAGCCACTTACCTGAGTGGGCAGTTAATGGTGACCAGTGGGACTTGCGGTTCCCCAGAGCTGGTTGTTGCCATCAGGGAGCTTGCACTCTTTTGTGTCAGCCCAAGTACATGGCCAGGCTTCCAGAAGAGCACTGCCGTCACAGTCCTGTTTCCTGAGTGCCCAGTGGGTTTAGGTCACTATTTTGGTTGTCCCTTTCCCGGTAGGAAGATTTCACTAGAAACCCAGTGTCACTATGTCAGGTAGCGCTGCAGTCTGCAGATGCCAGACTTGGAGAAGGCAGCCAGCTCTCTGTGAAGCTGCCTAATTACATGTGAAGCTGCCAGCAGGACGATTGTTCTTTTCCCATGGATCATTAATAAACCATTCTGGTCTGCATAGATGGAGCAGGGGAAGTCTCTGACAATTCCATCACCTTCCTCAGCTTTGTTGGACAGGTCTTCCTCCCTTTCAGTCTAAAGCATTCAGAATGGCTGGGAATGAGGAGAGGAAAGGAAAAGAAAAACCTATTTCTATATAACACACATGTTTTTCTCCTAAGATGGAAAGTGGCCCCCTGCTTTCAGATTGTCTTGGCAGCCAGAGTACAAAGGGTTCAAGGCTTGCCATGGGTGGGAAGTGCTAGTGGCCCAGCTCCTAATATTTGCAGCCAACTACAAACCAGGCCTGATTTGGAGACAAGGCGGCTAGAGCAGCAGATGGTAAATAGTCCTGCCCCCCTGGGGCCCGGGGTAGGCCCCGTCTTTTTCCTGCAGCCAAGTCAGCCTCATTCCTGCTATGCCTGAGCACAGGAAGCTTTTATGGCTTTTTAGAAAGTACTTTTTTAGGCAAAGCAAATATAATATGGGAAACTCAGTGTAGTTAGAAATATTTCCCTGTCAAACAGCCTAAAATAGAGCTTTTCCTTTGTTGGGTAGAAGAATTTAGAATCTACATTTCTCCATAGAGCATTGAGTGCAGAAATTAAAAATGGATTATAAATAGAAATAAAATGACCCGTTCAGTTTCCAAGGACTTGAGTCTACAGCCTTCAGAATACTGAATTAGAGCATTTGAGAGCTGCCAGGGCTCTAGAGGGGACACAGTCCAGTCGAAGCAGTTCTCAGTATTTGAGAAACTGAGGCATGAGGAAGGTAATCCTTGGGACACACTCACGTAGTCAGGCACAGGAGAGCTAACATCTCCACATTCCTGTTGTATCGATCTGACCTGCACCCTCACCTGCCTCCCAGACAGCCACCTGTTCATCCACTGGCAGTACAGATAACTGGAAGACTGACAGTGGCATAGAAAAGGGAGTGGGGTGTACGTGGTAGAGGTGGACAGAAGAGGTGAACACGTGCATTCTCTAAATTGTATTATTTTAGTGAGAAAAGGACACGAGGCTAAGTCAGAGGAGAAAGTCATCTGGGGCCTCAGCGTTCTGTGAAGAAGACTCTTAACTAGACAGGGGTGCAGAGAGAATGCACACAGGATGAGAAGGCATGCCAGAGAGGGAGGAGTACAGGTGTCTCACAGGCCTGGAATTTTCCATTTGCTTTTCCTGATTAGTGATCATAGAAAAGCTGTTATCTTTTCATGCCAAAAACTAAGCTTCAAAAATGCCCAGAAGAAACAACCATGAAGTACTAAACCATTTTAAATTAAGGGGCTTTGTTTTTCCTTTTGGGGTAGGGGAAAGGCTTACATTGTTTACTTTTTTATTTATCGTTTCCGCCCTACCCCCCCCCCCCAAACAGTTGCAGGGCAGGGGTGAAATGTATTGCCCTCTAACTCCTTAGGCAGGACTCCAGCTCAGGCACTATTTTCTGGTCACTTTCTCCCAGGCCACAGGGTATTATTACCCTTTGCCCCCAGCATCCTGCGCTCTTGGGCCTGCTCCCTCTGTTCTCTCAGAGGAGGCAGATCCGAAAACCATGCCATCTTAGCAGGCCCTGGGCCTTGCCCCCCAACCTTGTAGCTGAGGCTGGTTACCCATCTCATGAGCAGTGATGTCTGTGTCTTTCAAGGGCTTGTCAAGTGGGGGAGGAACAAACCACATTTTCCGGCGATTTAATTTTATTAACTCTGATTTTCCCCCCCCTTTTCCAAAGCACAGCTAAATGGAGCTAAACATACACACAAGGGCTATATTTAGTCCTGATGGTGTGCTGGAGTAGGGAAGGCACAAACATAGAGGTTTATCTGCTACCTAGTAAACACAGGGAGGTGTCAGGGCTGGATAATTCAATATAGTAATAAGCATTTATATGGTACAATGACAACTTTGATACAGGGCATAATTTTCTGGTGATTGTTATTAATTGTGCTTCTGCCTGTGAGCGGCCCCCTAGTGAGGGGCTTGGAACACCACGCAGAGTTAAGCTATATTAAACATCAATTAAAACAGCGTAAAATAGAAACCAAATAAAATACGCAAAGGTCAGAATGGCAGTGAACGAGCAGACAAGGCCTTGAGGGGAGAGGGGTTAGGGCCTGGTGAGTCTAGTACACTGGGGCACTCAGTGCTCCTCGTTGCTCTAAGCTTCTTTGAGTTCCTAAGTTTAGCAGGTTTGCTGGACTAGCTTCCCCAAGTTCAACTCTTTCCCAAAGGGGTCTCAGAAACAACTCATTATGGCCAGCAAGAAATGCAAGAAGACAACCAGAGTCTACCCACACTGTCCAGTAAGACTTTCTGAGTGATGGAAATGTGCTTTATCTGCATTGTCCAGTATAGTAGCCACTAGCCACATACGGATATTGAGCACTTGAAATGTGGTTAGTGCAACTGAGGCACAGAATCTTTAATAAAATTTTAAATTAAACAGCCACACGTGGTTAGTGACTACAATATTGGACAACACAGGACTCTAGACAGTCTTCGCCCACAGTAAACACTCCAGAAACATTCAGTTTGCATTGCACTCTTCCTAAACCAATCTGCACCTTCCCCCGATACCTCTGAATGTTTAATGCTTTTTTTTTTTTTTTTTTTTTTTTTCCCCCCCCCCCCCCCCCCTCTTTTTTTTTATTTTTTTTTTTTTTTTTTTTTTTTTTGACCCAATCCTCCCATGCTCTTGACTTAAGCTTCCAGATTCTTTCGTAAGGGTCATACACAATGCCAAGAAATGAGAAAGGTCAATGCCTGCATCAAACCAGACAGCTGTGGCCTTACCCTTGCCCCCCTTTTCTCCTGGTATCCCCCAGTCAAGCTAATACCAGGTGTTTCCCACTCCCCCAGGCAGAAAAGAAGTTCCCTTCTGGCTCTCTGGCTAAATGAAGATCGCAGATCTGTGGTACTTATCCCACTGAACGTCTGATTCAGTTGCTGAGTCTGACCCTTGAAATCTGCAGAACCCAGGGATTGTAAAATTCCCAGGTCATGCAGGGAACTCTCACCTGACGTTCTTTGGTTCCTTTGGCACCTAAACTGAAAATAACCTTTACCAATAGCTCTTTAAACACTCGTTGAATGCTTAGAATGGATCCATTCATTGGGATGACATAGTATAGTAGAACAAAGCACTGTACTTGTAAGAAAAAAATCCCATGTATAAGTCCTGGCTCCTCTATTTACTAAATCTGTGACCTTGACAAAAAATCACTTAACCTCCCCGAGGCTTCATCTTCCCACATAAAAATGAGTGTGCTAGATTGAATGACCTCTATGTCTGAGAGGACTTAGAAAAGAGATCCAGAGAAAGACACCCTAGTTGCCATGAAGTCCTATACCTCACTCAGTTTCCCCCTTCAGATGTCAGGCCTGCATTTCAAGCACCCCTTTCCTGAGTCCGCCAAGATGCCCACCTGTGTCTAGTTAGCGCTGACGCAAACTGGGAAGTTGTCCGGCAGCACAGACACACCCAGAGCCAGACTGGGCAGCATTACCTCCTCTGGTCATCATTGCTCTCACGTGAACCTCGAGGAGTCCCGAACAGTCCCCAGTTACTTTGAGGCATCCTCAGAGGTAGCATTCGGGTCCGTCGTGGAAAGAAGGCAAGAGGTTTCTTGGCTTAGGCACCAGGTCCATAAAGCAAAAGAGGGGTTTGGGAGTTACCTGTGTGTGCCAGTCATCTTGGCTGGCTGGTTGTCTGCCAGCCCCCCTCCATCCAGCAGTCGCTAGTTACTGCTCCAGGGATTGTCCCCAGCCGCCCAGAGCCCCTGTGGAGCTGCCAACTCTGCACAGCTCACAAAGGGCCCTGTAGCATCTCTAATTGAAGAGCTGGTGAGCAGACGCCCTCAGTAGAGGTATTTTTAGCTGCAGTGATACAGCCTCATCTTTTCTGCTGGATGGTTTGTTTAGTTATTTTTTTTAATAAAATAAATAGTTAAAATTGACGACTGTGATCCCAAACCCTAGTGCCAACGCCCAAGAAGTTTTGGCACACCCCCTCACCACAGGCCTAATTAATCCTGTCTAAGACCAGGTGCTGAAGCTCTGAGTTTGCCAGAATATTAGGCCAGAGAGACAGCGTGTACAGAAGGGAGAAGAGCTAGAAATAGAGAGAAGGCATAATGCAGCCTGGCCTGGTGTGAGGTGCTGAGGGCCCTCTGAGTAGACTGGGCAGCTGGGAACAACTTTTTCCAGGCCCCTCAGACCTTTGATGGATCTAGGGGATCGAGTGAGCAGGCCTCAGCTCCTTGCATTATACAGTGGATCCCGTTCTGTACCTAGCGGACTTAATGCTTTTGTTTTCCTTCTCTTTCCCGCACCCCCATGCCCCACCAAGAGGGAGGCGGGAGGGGCAGAGGGAGAGAGAGAATCTTAAGCAGGCTCTGCTGCCAGCACAGAACCCAACTCGGGGCTCAGTCTCATGACCTTGAGATCATGACCTGAGCCGAAATCAAGAGTCTGACATTTAACTGACTGAGCCACCCAGTCGCCCCTTGTTTCCTTCTCTTTATCCTGTTCCATGACTTGCCACCTTTTCCTTGGCTTTTTTTTATTGTGTACCATGTGATGGGGGCAAAAGGATATTCACGGAGCTCGCATTAGACCCCCGTAGCAGGATCCTGGATGGATGGGGCAGTGGTTCTCAACCCTGCCTGCACACTGGAATCTTGGAGTGCGGGAGGTTTAGGAAAGATGCTCATACCTGGGCCTCCCTTCGAAGATTCTGGTTTCATCAGGCACCAGCTTTTTATTTTATGTTCCCCAGGCATATTAGGTGATACCAAGGAATAGTTTGTTGATTGTGTTCAGTGTGATAATGACATTGTGGTTATGTAAGAAAATGGCTGTGTTTTTTAGAGATGCATACTGAAGTATGGAAAGGTGAGGTGACATCATGTCTGGGATATGCTTTAAAATACGTCAGCAAAGAAGAGGGGGATAGATGAAGCAGATCTGTTTTGATAATTACTAAATCTGGATGGTCGGTATATGGGAGTTCATAACTATTCTCTAGTTCCAGTGTTTCAAATTTTTCAAATCAAAGTTTTTTCAGTAATAAAAAAATGTTTTTAAAAAAACTTAGAATTTCTTCAGGGGATTCTAATGTTTAGCTAAGGTTGAGAACCAGTGGTTTAGAAGATTAAATTTGGATCCCCACACCCTAGATTAGCTCTGACTTGGGGCTTTGCATAACATAAGCATGACCTTTCAGGATAAGTTCTCATAAGTAATCTGGACCCTCAGCTCTTGAGGAGGTAAAGAACAGCTTGGGCACAAAGAACAAATGACACCTAGAATCGGAATTCAGAGTGGACAACTAGGCAGCTTTGTTCTACTGAGTGACCTCAGTACCACCCATCCCCGAAAGCTGTTGCGCTTTGGGCTTTACCTGCCTTGTCACTTGCCAGCACTCCTGCATACCACCCTGAGGACCTCTCTTGCCACACCAGGACCATAAAAGACCACTACATGGTGACACATGCACAGGAGGGTCCTGATTTCCTTAGTGTTAGCACTTTACCTAGTGGGGTTTTGCTGAAGCTAGAGCGAGGGGGGAGGGGGCTGAAATTGCACCTCCCTGTCCTTCCCGGGAGTCCACGTGCTCTCAGTTCTGTGTGCAAGTGTGTGAGGGCCCTTTTATGTCCTCAGCACCTGTCCCAACTCCCAAGCAGTATTTTGCTCTGGCTGCTCAGCAGGTGGGATAAACAGAAGCTTGCTGCAGCCCAACTAAAGGGTGCTCTGGAGCTCTGGCTGGAAGCTTCCATGCTACATTTAAATACCACAGCCTGGCTTAGGACCCTGACTTAGCACCTCTCCATTCATGAGCAAGCTGCTGGCTCTTCTTTATTCAGGGGCTGGGTGATGTATACCTATAAGCAAGTCTGTGTGTTGCTAAGGGAAGCTGAAGCAGAGGGAAAGCTACAGACTGCCCAAGGTCACTCAACCAGCCCAGAGCTTTGCTACCAATAGTATTTACTAAGTGCATGGGTGTCCTTCTTCCCACTCCCTGGGGAAGACTCAGAACAGTCCTTTCAGCAAATGCCAGCTTGAGAAAGGTGCAGAAGTCACCCCCTGCCCCTCTGTAGGAGGGCCCAGAGCATCTGTCGTTCCCCAGGGTCTGAATCAGTGTGGGTCCTACCACTATCCGGTGCCTACATCCAGAATTCAAATGGGCATTTTCTTCCTCTGCCCGCTCAGAAGAGTCACTAAAATGACTTGGGACAGGTGCTGAGGACATAAAAGGGCCTCAGAGTCACTAAAATGTAAAACTCCAGGCCGTGTGGCCTTCACTGGACTGGATGGGAGGAGGCAGAAGCTTTCCCTGACTCTCCTATGCTCCCTAGTACGCATCTCCCCTTGTTGCCACCCTTAGGCTATCCATCTTGTTGTTTCCCCCACTGTAGGAACTCCTGAAGGGCAAGAACCAAGTCTTTCATCTCCATTGTTCCTCAGCACCTGGCACAGTGCCAGTCACTGTACTAGCTCTAAATAAGCATATAGATGAGGAAATGGACCAAAGGAGGGCTGTGGCAGGGAATGCCAGTAGGCTAAGGGTCAGAAACCTGGAATTTTTAAAAGTAGCTTCTCATTCATTTGGGCTTATGAGCCTGAACTGAGCCCCTCCTGAGTTAGCTTGTAGAGCAGCCAGTGCGACTAGGGAGGGTTTCTGACCGGTAATGGCTAGAGAGAAACATGCTATGAGGTTCTCTTTCCACTTTCCTTTGGAATAAATGGTAGTCTCCCTGTGCCTTGGTTTCTCCCATTTGATATTCATGGGCCTCTGAGCAGTCTGTCCCCTCTCCCTCCTCACCTGGGGCTCTTAGGAGGGTGACATGTTTGTAGGAGTGTTTCCCTTTGTTTTTCCAGGGCAGTCAGTCAATTGATACTTGGCCAGCTCTCTCGGAAGTTACTCCTCCTGAACCTCAATGAAACCTCAGGGGCACTAGCTCAGCTAAAGCAAAACTATGTACTAGAAGCACTTCTGTCATTAGTGACAGGACTGTCCTGCCTGTCAGAAACCAGCGTGACCACTGAGTCTTCCCCTGCTCCCTCTAGACTCAAAAGCAGAGGTTCTAATCCTGAGCCTGCCCTTGAATCACCGGGCTATATTTTTAAAATATCGAAATCCTGTCACCGCCCCTAGAGATGCCTCTATAATTGATCTAGAGTCTGAACATTGGTATTTTCTAATGGCTCCTTAGTGCTGGCAATATATACTTGGGACTGAGAACCATTGTCTCAAAGAGTGTTCACCAGAAGGAGCGGTAATAGCGCTTGAATATCCCACTGCTGGCCTTGCCCTCCCCACCACCACCCACCCTGGAAGGTGGAAGAGGAGAGCGTGTATTTGCCTCTTCTGCACACCCCACGTCGCCTTCCTCAGCTGGTTCTGAGACTGTTCCCAGACTGTGCGATTGATGGTGCAGTGTGGTTGTGTCCCCCGCCCTCAACCCCCACACACTCTCACGGCCCACTGCTCTTAACCTTGGGCAGGTGACTGGAGCAGAGATAGATTATCTGTGGACAATGGTTTGATTTTGTTTTAGAGGGCATTAGTGAGGGAGAACAGTCCAGAACTGTTTTTGCAGTTTAAGGTGAATATTTCTTTTAAGATTTTAGCTCAAAGAATAGCTTGCCCACTGGCTCCCAGATATCACATCCCATCCTTAAGTAGCAGAAGAGTCTGCCTTAGCAGTGAGAAGCAAGGCCAGACACCAGTTGAAATCCCAGACAGTTTCCTACACTCCCTCCATATCTTGTCAGATATTTCAAGCTTTAAGTCCTTATTCGTGCTCTGCCTACTTGGCTGGCTGTTCTTGCACTTGAGCGGCTTGTTTGCCTGGACAGGTCCAAGCTGTCTGAGCCATCAGCAGCTGCACCTCCTCCCTCGCACCTTCTGTCTGAGCCAACCTTGATTCACAGTAGTGCAGATGGCCCCAGCCTTATCCAGTGACGTCTGCCACTCCCATCCCTCTCCTGCCCTGCTTTTCCCCAAATGAAGGGGCTGGGCCAGCCGTTGCCTGCAGGTCAACCTGGGGCTAAGATGAAGACCACTCTTAGTTCATGCTCTGGCATATTAACCTAGGAAGCATGATAAAAACTTGATCTGAAGCACATAGGACAAGGGTACAGGAGGGTCTGAGTTCATGTTGTATAGAAAATACTTTTCAACCTGCATCGGAGCTCATCTGTTTTTGCAAATATGCTTAGTTCCACCCACTCTGCTTCCTAAGTATTACTGGGAGCTGAGAGAGAGAGGAGAGAGCAGGTGCCAGAAATCACCTTTCCTTCTCTTCCTGCCCTTTCCTCCCTTAAATGCAGACTGGACAACTTCTCAGTGCACCACCGCTCAGTTCCTCAGTCCCTCAGTCCAGTTCAAGATGCTGAAAGGTGGTGCCCTGTAATACACCATTGTAATCAATTCATTTCCCTTCTCCTTGTCCCTCTCCAAGAGAAATAGTGACAGGTAACAAATGCGAGAGGGGTCGTGGGTGACCTTGTACATGAGAAAGATCTGCTGCAGTAGCCCTAGGGCCTCACTCTGCCTTTCACCCTGGCACCTCCACTGCTGAGCTGTGGACAAGGCATGGGAATCAGGGTGTCCATCTAGCAGGCTCTCTCTGAGACAGACCCACAGCCATACCCTCTGGCAACAGCCAGCAGCAGGGAGGGAGTGCTGTAGCAGCAGTCTGCTCCACCTGTGTGGTTTGGGGTGGGGCATACAGAGCAAATACACCAGCTCAGGGGGGTCATCTATAAACCTAAGGGACCCCAGCAGCTTTGGAATGCCTTTGGTTCAGCAGTACTAATACTCACATGATTCATCCTGAGGCTTACTTCACTGTTAAATTATTTCAAGGCTTTTTTTCTCGATGGAGAAAACTGTCCCAGTCCTAGGCTGCTTAAAACGGGAACCTAAGCCCCCAAAGCCAACCCTTTGTATAGGGTAGTATCAGGACTGAGATCTGTTAGTCCCTGGGGTGTTTTTTTCAGGATAAGGATATTTTTAATCCTTAATAATGACAAAATATATCTGTTGGCACCCAAGGACCAATAACATACTGACTAAAGAGACAGGAACTACCTGAAGAGTTCCCCGTTTTTATCTCTATAGTTCGAGGCCAGGCATTTGGTGAGTGCTGTCTGTCCCAGTGTGCATGGGGCCACTTGGGTAGAATGGAATTAAGGGACCTTATTCCACTCCAAATGTCATGGCTCCTACAACTTAGGGATGGGGTCTACTCTCTTCTGTCCCACTTGGCAGGTAAGGAAGAAAGATCCTTGGGCATAGCCCAGTACCCAGGAACCTTTTTGTTTCTCTGAAGCCACATGATCGAGATCACTACACTGGTCAATTTCCTGTTCTTCCTGACCGGCCCTGCCTTCCTGGGCTTCCTTCTAGAATATGTTGCTCTCTCTTTCTGCTACAATTGTTGCTTAACCTCTTAATTAGGAAACATACTCTTTTGGATCCATTGTTTTCTCCTTTGACCACATTTTAATGACCTGCCTGCTTTTGTTTTTGATCCACAAATTCTAGTCAGTTAAAACTGCTGGGCTGAGAGTGACTCACAGGCACAGTCCAGGTTCTTGAGTTGGGTCCCAAGGACCCGAACTGACAGTATTTGCCTTAACTCTCAGAGCAACCATCAGATTTGTAACCAAAAACCTGTGGCAGATACACTGCCAACCCCATCCCCAATTATGTGAAGGAGAATGGCCCTAGAGCTGCTCAGCATAGGTCAAGAGGACAGAAGAGGTCCAGAGGGGGGGGGGGGGGGGAACGCTGCCTTCCCCATCCGCCAGGCCCCTAAGAGCACGTTCAGAGGCTTGGAGATTGGGATCGGGAGGTTCTGCTCCCCATCTTCTGCCCTCTGTACTCACTGTGGCACTGCCTGCCTGTAAGCCTGGCTCAGCTCCCAGAGCTGCCTGCGCATCACCTGGGGGTCTGCTCGGTGCCAGGATGCCCTGGACCTGAGAGGGTGCATGAGAATAGCTACTCAGTGCCCACATATTTCCTGTTGTCTCAGGCTCCAGGTGTTGCATTTGCTAAAGTTTTAGACATGAGAGATGAGATGGCTCTGTTCTCTCAGGGGACAAGTGGGGAAAGATTCCCCAGTTCACATTTCCAGGGTCTGAACTCCAAATGGACAACCCCATTACCAGGCTCTTAGTGTCTCCTGCTCTCCACACCACACCTGGTTCCACCTCAGGCCATCTCGTACCAGCAGAGGGAAGCCCTAGGTCCAGCGGCAGCAGCACTACTCAGGGGCAAAGTCTTTACCCTTGGGGTATTTTGTAACCTGGAGTAGTGAGGCCTCTGCTTCCAGACCAGAAACAAAACGGAATGACCTTGTGGGGTGGACATGTACAGCACAGCCAGCATTTGTTTGGGTTGTTGATTTCCACATAGTAAATGGTTCTAGTTGCTCCTGAACGTCCTTGCCTCCGTGTGATGGTCAGATTCTGTATCCACCATGGCGTTCATGCAGGGACAGGGGAAAGATAGCTTTGCCACTTTCCTCTGGCACCTGGAAATGGCTCTTGGTGCTACACAGGGTTAGCACTCTGGAGAATCACCAGGGAGACCCCTCTGTCTCCTGCCAAGCTCAACAAGCCCTGCCCGTGCACTATGAATCACACCTCCTTCCCCAGCTCAGCACAGGGCGCCGCCTTACGGGAAAGTCCTGGGTGTCAGCAGGAGAGGCATTTGAGGAGAAATGAACTGATGTAGGAAGGGGGAGTGCCGCTCAGTCATCTTTTAAGCAGAAAGGAAAAGGTCATCGGAGCCGTATGAGGCCAGGCTTGGATTATTGTTGACTCTGCCTTGCTGCTTTAGAGGGCCCAGCTCACCGGGGCCAGCGCCGGCCACTGCCAACCCCATCTAGCTGCTGACGGCCCAGGCACAAAGAAACGCGTGCTCTGTGTACACAAACGGGTCTGCACACCGGCGTGAGCCCGTTTTTAGCCCTTGCCCAGGAAGGGCAGCCCATGACATAGTAATTTAATTAAATTTGCCTCCCTGCGTGGCCCACACATTTGAAGAGGTTTGGGGGGGAAATGAATCTGGCTGAGGAACATTACCCTGCCACCCTGGCACTGCCCCAGAGCCGAGCCGCAGTGCCATAAAGGGTCTCGCCATCCTGAATCCGGCCCAGGGCATCTGTCTGCACCGCAGGCTCTCTGGCCGGGCTGCCTGCACCTCTGGCAAGGCAGCCTCTGGAAGCATTCCGTCTCCATCACAAGGAAGCCACCAGGGGCAAAATAAGGGGGCTCCCCACCCCCTCCTCAGCAGCCTCAGCAAAAACTAGAGCCGCAGTGTTAGCTTTCCCCACTGATTTCCGTGTAGAAGAAGGGAGAGGGCAGAATAGGAGGACCCCGCCCCTTCAACTGACACCACAGCCTCAGTAATAGCGATCACCCCAGTTTCCATGTTGGCCCACATTCCTGTACCTCTGTCCTGGAAAAGATCCATATTTAGGGGCCTGAAATTGATTCCAGTGAACTTATCACCATGTTTCACATCTTAGATGCTCATCAGTTTTTGTCTATTGTGTCCGAGCTCAAGCCACAGTCCGCACCCCAGAGCCCTCCCCCTGCCTTCCAGCCAGCCAGTGCTTGTCTTGCATGGAGCTCCTCACTCCTCCGGAGGCACCTAAGCTTTCACTTTCTCTTGTCAGAGTGCCTGCCCATTTCATCTTCTCACTAACCTCTAGCCTCCTGCTCAGCCTTTTATATCCTAGGTCAGCAGTACCATGCCCGCTGGAGAAGAGCATTCTTTCTCGTTATCTTCACTCCCCACCAAGAGTATATCTTCCTGGCTGGCTAATCTCTCCTGCGTAATGTTAGCAACACCTCCGGGAGAAAGGGAATTTCTCTGGCACAGTCTGTCTCAACACCAGCAGAACACAGGCTGTTGCTTAGGAGTGGGAATCATTAGAGTCAGGCCATTATTGGAAGGGACCAGTCTCTAGGGGGGCTAGCAGAAATTACCACTCCTTAATAGATGAAAACTCATTTGCCGGAAGCCCCTGCCCTCCTCTTTATTTCTCTGCATTCTCCACCTCCCTTCTCTTCCCAGCTTTGAAGTCAAAAAGAGAGGTAATGCTAGCCCATCCAAGATGGCAAATTTCTGCTAAATTAACTTGGTTGAAAGCGGCTGTTCTTTTAGAATGTTTCTATTGGGACTTGGCTTGAAACCATCATGAAGGAGACAGATTCTAATTAAATGTATGTGATAAAATTATAGCCAGGACCACTCCATTTCCCAAGAGAGGATTTGTTGAGGTGGTTGGGAAGAGGAAACATGTACTAGCTTCCTAGACCATATTTCAGAGAAGGCCCCGGAGTCAACCTGGGCTGTCTGAGCTTTCCCTGCAAGGGTCCCCTTATTTACACAAGACCAGGGAAGGCGAGAAACGTGGAAGCAGGACTCCAGACTTCTCTGCTTCTCCAGTGGTCATCTTGACCTTGAACAGACCTCTAACATGATTTTTGCCTCTGTATGCCTTCCCTGCACAGGGATACATGTTCTTTACCTTATAGCTCTTTGCTGTTGTAGGGGAAGGGGGTGTAGGTGCCATAAGCAACAAACGCTCCTTTTAATTTATCTGTTTGGGCTGCCATCAGAACTCACATGCCTTGGAACATTTGTGGTTGAAGAGAAAGGAAGAGTTGCCTGATTTCTCAGCTGTAGCTGTTTGAGTGAAGTCATGAGTGCGCACCGTGTCAGAGCATGAAGCACAGATAAAGCACTGGTGTGAAAGGCCTTTCCTTCCTCCCCCTCCTCTCCCTCCTCTCCCTTCTCTCCCTGGAAGCAAACTGTAAGGGATTGCACCCAGTTGCCAACTCCAGGGGACACTCCTCACTTTGCTCACTTTGTAGTTTCTGTAAATAGCGCCCCCTGGATTTGTCAGTCACCGTGGCCCTGCTGAGGTTCAGTAGCAGTGCTGGGTTGAGAACCCAAAGACCAGAGATCTGGTCTTTGCATCACCAGCTATGTGACACCTGAGCAAGTTGCGTCTCCCTGGCCTTCATTTTCCTCATAATAAGTTTTCTGAATTAACTTAGAAAGTCCCTTCTCTGTCTCCACATCCCTGAATTTTGAAGCTATAAACCATCATTCTGGCCTCAGCGTTTTGCCATCCCAAGGTTGGCCAGCCTTGATAACACACCCATCATGTGAAAGTGGCCTCAGCTGACATGATACCATTGGTCAGAGCAGATGTGGACTTCAAACGGGAATATGGCAGAGGGGGCTGAAGAAAGGGAAAGCTACCCTGCAGGCACAGCAGGCTGGACCAAGAAGGGCATGGAATAGGCCACTTCCTCATTCTTCTTGTTTTCGTACTTCTCTGTGTCTTCAGAACCTTCTTCTGACACACATGCACACAGTACACCCAGTAGGTGCAATCACTTCCCTCATCAGAGTAACCAAATGAAATGCAAACATGCTTGGAGAGACCTCAGTCTTGCCAAGTATCTCCAAGCCCCCCTCCCCATTTCTAATTAAAAAATTGTCTTCTCTTTCACTGGTTCCTTTAGCAGTCTCTTCCTTGGCCCTCCCTCCTTTCTTACTCCAGACTCTCCCAATTCATCCCCTTAAAGAGATGAATTGGAAGAATATGCTGTCATGTCAGAAGGAAGCCATTGTCAATTCACACAGGCAAAGCTAATAGGATAAAGTATTATCCGACTTCCTTTAAGTCCAGAAATTAAGTCTTCTTGCAATAGTAATAGATTAGAACTTGTAACCACTACAGCTGGTAGGCTGCAGGAACAGGCTGTTAGTATCCGAGGCCTCAGCTCCATTTCTGGGCCTGTGCTGGGCCTTTTGTGAGGGACACACTGAGCATTCCTGCAGACACTGCTGCGCTCTGTGGAGAGCTGCCTGTAACTCATTCACTTCACCTACAGGGCAGAATCTGAGTGGGAGAAGCTGTCTGAATGGTCTTACTGAACCCGGATGAGTAGGTAGGTGAAGGGAAGAAGCCAGGGCCTTGAAGACTCTAGGAAGAAGTAGCCGGAGACCAGGAAACCAAACTTTGCACAGGGAACAGTTAGTGTGTGAAAGCTCTACTCAGTCATCCTTGCTGACTCATTGAGCAGGTAGAGTGACTTAACTGGTGACTAAATCAGCACCAGCGCAGACATAGGGAAACCAGGGGTGAGACCTTAAAGAAACTTTAAGAGACTATAGATGAAGGACTTGCCTTGGAAGAGGAAACTGCATGAGAGCTGTTGGAAGAAAGAGTCATCAATCTTCTAGAATGGAAGGATCTTGCAAAAATGTCCTAGGTCCTGTCATGGCAGATGATTGTACTCAGATGGGGATTATGGAGGGAAATACCTGATAGAATTATTGGAGGGTGCTGCTTATTAGGGGGGTTATAAGGAGGTGGATGAGTATTAAAGAAATGCGTGGATTAAGGACTATTCCTTTGGTATTTGGTAATCAAAACTTCAGTAATTGTTCTAGTATTGTTCCTGGGTACACAGAGTGAATGACCATGAATGTACCTAAGTACTACTTTGCTTCATCTAGTCCCCACACCTGGCGTTAGGGCAGCCTCTCAGCTCAGGGCTTCCCTGCTGGAGGGTCAAAAATCTTAATGGGATAAGTTAGGGAAGACACCGTCCTCTCAAATGCTAACACTCTCTGACAGAGCTCCCAGGGACATCCCCTCAGGCCTCAGCCTGATCTCTCTGACTCACTGCCAGGGTCCATGTGCACTGAACTCACAGTAATCACCATTTTTATGGGAAAACACAATTTAGGGGCGCCTGGGTGGCTCAGTCGTTAAGCGTCTGCCTTCGGCTCAGGTCATGATCCCAGGGTCCTGGGATCGAGCCCCACGTCTGGCTCCCTGCTCTGCGGGAAGCCTGCTTCTCCCTCTCCCACTCCCCCTGCTTGTGTTCCCTCTCTCGCTGTGTCTCTCTGTCAAATAAATAAAATCTTTAAAAAAAAAAAAAAACAATTTATATAATACCCTCCCACTGGAGTAATACTCTTTTTGTGGATAAACAGTGACTTGCACCACCCTCCGCTGTGAAGAAAAGTGAGGGACCAGATTCAGAGCAGACCCCTGAATGAGCCGGTCAGGGTCAGGATTAGATTACAGTCCTAAGGGCTGGGTTGCTTCCCCCAAGCAGGGGACAGCCTGCAAGATAGAGAACAGGACTGTTGTGGGTAGGTGGTTTGGCCCAAGTACTGACGGCAGAGCTGGTATGTACCGGAGGAGAAAACCTGTGATCATCCTAAAATCTAATTCTAGCTACTCATTAGGAAATCAAAATGCATTCTCTCTTAGGCTTCTCTTGGAAAGTTGATCTCCCTGCTTTTCTTCTCCTCTGTTCCATGCCATGAATTTCACACTTAACAGTCCTCCCCCATCCAGGGTCCAGCCAGCCTCTTGCTTACTGGGACAGAGGAATCTCCCTGGCTTTCCTCCTTAACTGCATTGCAGACCCTTAGCCTGTGTATCTGCCATATAGCTCCGTTCTGCTCTCACTTGCTCAAATTATGGTGTTTTTGTTTGGTTTGGTTTTTTGGTTTTATTCCTGCCTGTATTTTCTCCAAGCCCTCTAATTCTGTTTTGAAGCCCCAGTAGCTCCTCTCTGTGCTGCCTTCTCCCTCCTCGTGCCTCAGCCCTCCCCTACCCTACCCTTTGTAAGGCATCCTGACAGAGAAACAGGGTGAGGTGGAAAAGACTCTAGGAAGTTTATCCTGTCAGTAAAGGACCAAGGTTTCTGAGATAAATGTATCCTGGCCCAGCTTTCACCTGCGCATCATCACCAACAGCAGCACCTTTCCTTTCTTCTGGCTTATGCAAAGAGAGGTAATCTACTCCTGGACTAAAACGGTGCCTTGGGCCAGCTAGAGAGCTGGATTAGGGAACAGAGCACAAGGCACTGTTTTCCTGGGGAGAAAAGTACAACCCATCTTTCCCACTGGGTCTGGGCTCATATAGATAGTGCTGTCCCCTGTTCCTGACTTCTTGATAAGCATCCTTCCTCTGTGGAATAGCTCCAAGGCATGTTCTCTCTTTGGGCACAGAGGAGGTTCTAGAATAGAGGTGGTGATTGAGGAGGGCTAGTCAGTTGGTCTGTATCCTTATGTTTATCATCAAATAACTACCAGCAATACAGCACTCAGTTACCATTCTGAGTGTGATTTTATTTATATAACTTCAATTCTCACAACAACCTATGAAGTAGGGAGGTGTAGATACTAAGATGTCCATTTTACATATTAATAAGCTGAGTATTCATCCCAAGTCACACAGGTAGGAAGCGATGGAGCTGAGATTCAACCCAGGAATACCGGATCCAAAGTCTATACTTGTAAGCACCGTGCTGTGTTGCTTTGCAAGTATGTGCTTCACTCATCTGATTCCTGAAGCGTTTATCCCTGCTCCAAGAAGCAGTTTACTTCATTTTAATTTAAAGCAAAGATGAAAACAGCCTTAATCTACAGCCCAAACCATTCTCATCCCCTCAGGGGTAATGGGTGCTTTCTGAATGATAGAGACCAGGAGCGGTGCTTTGGGGCCAAAAGCTGCCTTGCAGTTTAGCTGAGGCAGGCAGGACTTAGAAATAGCGTGAACAGTGCCTGCATTAGCCGATGGCATGGAGTGCTGAGTGCCAGCAGAAGAGAGAAAATCAGACATATGTTTGAATATAAATGTTCTCTCTCTCTCTCTCTTTTTCTTTTTCTCTAATTTTAATCCCCTGCTACTTTGTTGCAGTAAAATGTCGGGGCCTTAATTGTGGGCTCTGGCCCCCTGAGGTAGTACAGTGTGGGCTGTGTAAGGTCCCCTTAGCCCTCTCCTAGCCGCTGTGCATCTCCACAGAAGGAAGCCAGAGCTCTCCACCATTAATGGCATGGACCAGACCTCTTCCCCACCAACAACAGGAATTGTTGTGCCAGGGACTCTCTTCTACATTGTTCTACCCAGCACCCAGCAAGTTGCTGGCCTCAATACATGTTAAACAGCCATGATAAAGTTAATGTCTCTAGGCCTTAGAAACTACCCTGTCTACTCTCCCTTCTTTGTTAATCAGATGCAGCATAACACCAAAGAGTGACAAAAGGCCTAGAGCAGATTATGGGAGTGGCAGCCACAGACAGCATGGCACTTAAAGAGCTGGGGCTGGGGTAGGTATAGTGGTGGAGGGGAGTCAAGGAGCTCCCCAGTAGTCTCACTGTTGAACCAGATAAGCAGAAACCATTCCACTATAGAGAACTTACTCTGATAGGTGCTTTAAGATCTCTGCCACTCCTCTACTCCGCAAAGCTTCCAAGGCAGAGGTTGGGAGAAGGCCAAGCTACCCCCCTTCCCTTTGTGAACACCCTGCGTTATCTACGTCACCCTGTCTCTGGCAGCCATCTGCCATTGCCTCAGGATCAGAAGTTGTGTTATATGCAGTCCCGAGAATCGAACTCCTTAGCACACGTGGCCCTTTGGCCAGCTGTGGGGCCCCTGTGGTAGAGATTCTGGTCAGACCTTGGAGGGCAGTAGAGCCAGTCCTGAAGGAGATTGAGCACCTCTAAGAAGAGAACACAGCAATATCTGTAGGAAGGTCCCATTTTCATTGCATATTGGCCAGGAAAGAAAAAGGTTCTTGAAGGCCCAGAAGAGCTTGAGTAAGGAAGGCACATTTGACTTGGGAGTCCAGAGATCTGGGTTTCAGTCCCACCTCTTCCACTCACCAGCAGTGTGACCTTGGAGGTATCTTTCCATTTCTCTGGGGCTGTTCCCTTGACCAGAAAATGTAAAGGGATTAGACTAAATGATCTTTCATGGCCCTTAAAAAATTCTCTAACTCCCTATAATCAGCAGCAGTCTTTCCCTCTAGTGTGTTGCTACAACTACTCCCCTGAAGAGCTACCAACCCATGTCCCATTCTTTGGTAACAAACCCTATAGCTTGGCCGCCAGGCCTGAAGATGAGTCACCAACCCAGCATGAAAGGCTGCACTATCGGTGCTCATGGGACTCCTCTCCGAAAAGCTGTCCCAGGTGCCTGCTACAAAGGAGGAGATACCCAACGTGTTACGGCAGTAGAGGTTTGCTGCTCTAAAAGCTGCAACACTGCCCAGGTCGAGGAGTGGACCCCGGGGGGAAGGGAAGTACCCTTGCAGCTCTCAGGACACTTATACCCAGGAACCATATTCTCAGTCTCCCCCACCTCCTTTCAGCTTCCTTCTGGAAAGCGCTTCTCCCTCAGCCCCCAGGCCGCGTGCGTTTGTTCTTAGGCCTCTTCCCCAGGAATATACTCTTTCCCTCAGCTCTCCGGTTCAGCCACAGACACTTCTTCATTCCAGAGCCACTGTATAATCCCTCACTATCCAAGTAGCTGTCACAAAAGGAGGGGCGTGAGGAAATCGGAAACACATCCTCTGTTTCTGAAGCAGCTACTTTCTCCACAGTTGCCCCTGAGTGTGTCCCCAGGAAGCTGCTCTAAACAGCCTGAGTTGTCTTGTGGCATTGGGCAAGGGAGCATTTCTTGCTTTTTCAGCTGGTCCTGGCCAAGTCCCACCCTTTACTCTGCTGCATTTTTCTCGTTGTATTGGCCGTAGGGTGGTAAAGGACAGGCAGAGGGAAACGTATATGCGGAGCCCGGAAATGTGAGTGGCAGTTTGTAAATGTGCATCATGCATGCATGCTGCCGCAAACACTGATACCCAGAAATGACACATATATACACCCAGGGGATTAAGAATTGGCCCCTTCTTAGCCAACTGCTGCAAAGTGCTGCCTGCCTCTCTCCCCGTTCAGTGCCAGAGAGATCACACCCACTCAGTCCCGATTCCCTGCATTAGTATAAAGCGCTGAAGAGACGCAGGGTCCCGGTTCATGCAGCTTCCCTGGACGTCATCACTCAGGAAGCATCAGGAGACCGATACCCCCCACCACCAAGACATGTTTGGCTATTTGACACCCAGAGAACAGAAGGAACACTGCCTGTGGGAAATTTAAGCCAAACAACATTACTGCAGACCTCTTAAATCCAGGTCCCCCAGGGTCCCTGGGTAGAGCCAGGGCTGCCTGACCAGCAGCTTTGCTGAGGTGGCATTTAACTTCTGGCCTGGTCCCAGGAGCTGAGGCTGACCCATTTCCCCTGCTTTTCCAGGGCATCAGGAATTTGGTTCTACCCCCAACAAAGCCAGGGACTAACACACTTAGCTTGTGGAAGGTGCACTAGAATCGGGGTGCTTTTATTTAAGCTAAGGAAAGATTGTTGACAGCTTGAGCATTTTTAACATTGTCTTCCCCTCCCACCTTACCTCTCCCCTCCCCTTCCCTTTGTGTCTTTAAATAGAAATGACTTGGTTGATGCTGGTAAGAACCTATAGGATCTTATTCAATTTAACCCTTTGGGGACATTGAATTAAAAATTGAACAATATTTATTAAAATACAAAAATACACTTTTCTCACATTACAATCAGTGTTCTTTTGTTGGCATTCCCCCCCACCCACCCATCCCACCCCTTTCAAATCTGAACCCTTTATTTCTTTTTAAAGCTAAAATAATAAATGAAAGAAGTTACAGCATTAAATGGACCAGAATAACAGAGATCTCTGCCTTCACCCCCCACGCCCACCCCTTCTCCTCCACCTCCTCCTGAGGTAGGCCTGGGAGAGGGAAGCCTTCCCCCCATTGTGCTACATTCAACAGGACTCCTTGCAGAACTCACTTCTTGTGTGCATGTGTATCACTTTTGTTTTAACTGGATTTCACGTCTTTTTTGTGAACCATCCTGTTCAGTCAAGGCTTCATTATACTTTAAATGAGCCCGTGCCCTTTTTCTCTCTCCACTCATGTTCTGCCCCCACCCCATCACCACAACCAGTTGACATCAGCTGTAATAATCCCTAATGAATCAGCATTTAGAATAGTCACCAAATCACAAGCATGAGAAAAGCTTCCACTCCCCCAAGCTCCCCAATCCCAGCCTCTCCTCCTTCTCCACCTTAAAACAAACAAAACCTTTATAAAAAAAATCATAAAATGCCATCATTGTCTACAATCATTTGTCAGATACCAGGAACAACAGGTGGACATGGCACAATACTAATTTATGGCCTCCTGTGAATACATTCTCTCTGCTTCTGCTCTCCCTTCCCACCCCCCCTCTGTTGCCGCACCCCCTTCAGGGGCCTCCTCCCTCTCAAGGGAAACCCTGAATAGACAAATGTCCTGCAAAGAGTGGGTTAAACCCATCTGCAGGAATCTGGTGCAGTGTGAAAGCATTAGACTGAGAGCTACACAGCTCCCTTCCTTCTCCGCTCCTTCCTGAGGCGCGCTGTCAGGCAGGGCACACGAGCGTCCCAGTGCACCAACCAAGGAGACTTGTGCACATGGACAGATGGAAAGAGTGAGCCCCTTTAGGGAGTCATTTGAATTTTGGTGGTTTTCCTGTTTAAAAAACAGTTACAGATCTATCTTCCCCTTGGCCTCTGAAGAAAAAAATTATTGCCTCTCAACATTTTGGCACAGTACAAATCCTTGGTGCTTTTTTTTTGTATTTTTAAAAATAAGATAAATTTGCAAAGACAGCTCTCAGCTTAAGAAAGGTGTCTATAGAAATGGGTAATCCTGTATGCTATGAAGCATCTTCTAAAAAATGACAGTCGACCCCCCACCCCCACCCCTCAGCAGCCCGCACCCTGCCTCTTTAGGGATGTATGTTGTTGTTTGAGTTTATCTTAGCAGTTTCAACCTTAGATCAGAAATCCCTCTGGCATCATAACAAGTTGACTTGTGGCTTCTGCCCCACAGCCTTCCCAAGAACCCCACTCCCCCTTTAAATAGAACTTACAAGTTAGAAAATAGTTTTGTTTTGATTTTTTTGTTTTTAAATTTTAATATAATCTGTTTCTTTTACCAGCCCATAGATTTAATATATAAGCATATACAAGAAAAAGTCTCTCCCCACTCTGTACAAAAGTTGCTGTCATGTGTGTGCGTGTGTGTGTGTGTGCATTCTATTGCATTTTATAAGTTTTTGGGGGGAGGGGGAGTCATATTTGAGTTTCCTGTACCTTGTCCTTGGTATGGGTCTGAATTATATAAGGTTCAGAGATTGTGGTGACTGTGGGGTGCAGAGAGTTCCCCAGGCTGTTTTCTGTCCAGTGGGCCCCATGTGCTGGTTTGTAGGTGTTGTAGTTAATATGGTCATGAATTGTGGGCAGCACTACTGCCCCCTCACCTGATACACCGGATGGAGCTGCTGTTGCTGCTGCAGACGCCGCTGCTGGGATGTCTTCATCCACCTGGATAATCTCAACTGTCCGGGCGGCTGTGACTGTACTCCTCTGCTGGTGCCGCTTACGAAGTTTATAGAACACAATCAACATGGCGGCAGCTAGCAGAGTCACTGCCACGAAGCAGCCAATGATGATCTTGGTGGTCTTCATGACTTCATCCAGGCTGGTCTGCATCTTATCATTGGTGTCTGTCGCGGGTACCTGCTTGGGCACACGGGTGGTCTGAATGAGCACCGTGGTAGAGGTGGTATATGCCGGCTGATAACCCGTGGACGTAGTAGGAACAGGCTTGTACTTGCGCGTTGTATCCTCAGGTGAGATCTCGGTGGTCTCCACTGTGACAGTGGTGAAGAAGCTGTAGTTGGAGGTGTTGAGCTCGGCCGTGCTCACGTTGAGGTAGGCCGAGGCGTTGGAGTTACCTGCCACGTTGGTCACCATGCATGTGTATACCCCGGTGTCTGAGAGCAGCACATGGGAAAAGTTCAAGGTGCCGTCATTGAGGACGGAGATCCTTGGGTGGCGGGAGGCGTGGCTGAGCACTGTCCCATTGGGCAGCAGCCACTTCACAGAGGACATAGGGGGAGTCCGACACTTAAGTTCCACCATCCGGCCCTCAGAGATATTGAGGTCCCGAGGTGCATCCATGATGAAGGGGGCAGAGCACTGGAAGGAGGCCTGGTCCACCTCCACCAGGTAGCGGCCGCGCATGTGCAAGGGAGCATGACAGCGGCCACAGCAGGTAGAATTGGTGGGTATGTACTCCCGAAGCCACCAGGCTAGCCACAGAATGTCACAATCGCAGTTCCAAGGATTGTGGTGTAGGTGCAACTCCACCAGGTACCTCAGTGGGGTGAAGAGGTCATGGGGCAAAGAAGAGAGGTTATTGTGGGCCAAGTTGAGTTCCACAAGCGAGGCCAGCCCGTCAAAAGCATTTCGCTCAATCAGGCTGACCTGTGAGTTCATGACCCATAGCTTCTTAAGGGAGCTTAGGCCATGGAAGGAGCCAGGCCTGATCTCAGGGAAGTGGTTCCCTGACATCTCCAGCTCCTCCAGCCCCACCAGGGGGGTGAGATTGGGCATATCTTTAATGTTGCACATGCCCAAGTTCAGGTACTTGAGGTTGAACAGTCCCTCAAAAGCGCCCTCAGAGATATACTCCAGCTTCTTGAGCTCCCCCAAGTCCAGGCGCATGAGGGAGGGCACCCGGTTGAAGGCATAAGAGGGGATGCTTTCTATGGGGTTGTTGCGAAGCCAGAGCTCCCGCAGCTTGGACAGGTACTCAAAGGCCCCGCTGGGGATGACTGTCAGCCAGTTGTCGAACAGCTCCAGGGTGTTGAGGCTGGCCAGGCCGTTGAAGGCCCCCACCTCGATCTGCCGGATGGAGTTCCTGCCCAGCTGCAGGACCTCCAGGTGGTGGAGGTGGCGGAAGGTGTCAGCCTGGATCATCTGGATATTGTTTTCCATGAGGTTGAGGTACCGGGTGTTGGAGGGGATACCCTGAGGGACCTCGGAGAGGCCCCGGCGGGTGCACACCACCTTGCTGAACTGGTTACTGCAGGAGCAAACGGATGGGCAGTTCTGGGGCCCGGCGGAGGCGGCAGCGGCGATGGCTGCACACAGAATCCACACTTGCGCCGTGAGGTAGACGACGGGGAGCAGGACGGCATTCCAGGTGTGGTGCACAGTTACCTGCCACAAGAGCTTCATGGTGTGGCACGTTCATAATTCACCATCGCCTGGGATTTTGGCTCGGAAAGGAGAACCAGCCCTACCCCGGCTTAAATGAGCTAGGAGCTCCTCTTTCCATCTGGAGAAGGAGGTGGGGAGGGGGCGATTAGAGAGACGGAGCAGACCGGCGGG
>NC_058414.1:82227066-82262488 GCF_002201575.2 Neomonachus schauinslandi
CGCAGCCCCCGCTGGCGCGCAACCGCCCGCCGCCGCCCGCCGCAGCCGGGCCCCCGGCGCGCCTCCGGCTCTGGCTTTGTGCGGAGGCAGCGAGTTCCGGGCTTTGGCTCTCGGCGCCTTCAGTGGCTGCGCCGCCCGCGAACTGCTGCAGCGGCCCGAGCGCTGGCGGCGGCGGCGGTGGCGTGAGCAGCGGGGGTCGCGGCTGCGGGGAACGCTCCGGAGCCCGAGAACATGGTCCGCGCTTGCTAGCGGTGGCGGCGGCGGCAGCAGCGGGGCCCCTGCGCTCGGCGCCCACCGTCTCCTCCTCGCGCCGGGCTCGCGGTGTTGCAGGCAGCAGCCACGCAGACTGCTCTCTCATCCTTTTGTCCTTCAGTCAGAACGTGAATGTACTGCTGACGCATACTGTTCTGGGGAGAAGATTAGCGTGATGCAGTGCTCTTATGTATTAACACCGCTCCCCCTCCGCTGCCTGCCCTCGAGGGGTTAACGCCGGCGCCTTCCAGCGCCGCGCCGCGCAGCCCCGAGCTCCGCGCCTCCGTCCGACTCCCTCCCTCCCTTCCTTCCTTCCTTCCTTCCTCCCTTCCTTCCTTCCTTCCTTCCTCCTTCCTCTCTCTCCCCCACCCCCCACCCCCCTCCCCGGCGCTTCCTCCCCGCCCCCTCTCGACGAGGGGAGCGGAGCGGGCGAGCGAGCAGGAGTGAGCGTCAAGTGAGGGGCCGCGCGCAAGTCGCAGGCGTTCGCAGCTATTTTGGTCCAGCCGAGGGAGCCGCCGGGTGGCTGCTGATAGGCTGGAGCGGCGGGGCTGCTGCGGGAGCGACCGCGGCCCGGGCCCCGCCCCCGGGCCCCCTCCGGCTCCAGACGCGGTGGGCTCCGGGGCCGGGAAGCGGGTGGCGCGGCGGGGCTGCTGCAGTTGGCGGGCCTCCCGCCCGGACCGCGTCATCCTCACCCCCACCGACTGCTGACGGGGCGCCTGGCCTCACGGCCCGGGCAGCATACGCGGAGTTCGGAGCTGCATGGTGGGGACGCGGGGGCGGCTGGGGCTGCTTGGAGCCAGAAGACCGAGAGCCTGGGCTCCGCGGCCCGCCCCGTGCTGCTGCACAGATGCCTCTTCGTCCTGCCCCCTCCCTTGCAAATTTCCTCACCCTTCCTCGGCTTTAACTTTTAAATGATTGTTCTCTTAATGAGGGCTGCGGGAGGGCAAGCGGTGGAAGGAAAGACCAAGTGTGAGGAGCCCAGGCAGTGACGACCTGGGACAGCACAGCAGCCGGCAGGAAGGATTGAGGTGAACTCCCAGAAACCACGGGAGAACCCGTTCACTCACGGAGCCTCCGCCACCACTTCTCACTCTTTCTGCAGTTCTGTGTCGCCCTTTCCCCTCCCCAAGCCCGGCAAATGGAGTGGGGTGGGTCTTAAAGCCTTCTGCCCCAGGGCTTCACTGGCTCCTCTTGGTTGCTGGGTCTCCCTGAGAACTTCATAGCAACCTGCTTCCACTTTCTGGGGAAGAGACACCCTGGGGCATTTGACAGAGCTGTGTAGGAGAACCGGACTAGGTCAGCCTTTTCCCACCCCCGAAAAAGACTGCCCTTTTCTCTGCCTAGTGGGGGTGGAGCCATCTGTGGCCAAGCCCTGGGAAAGCCCTAGAATATGGCACTGATTTAGTATTTGCTTCTTTTCAGGGGCTGTTTCCAGACTCTCCTCCCTTGTGCCCCACACCTCCACCTTGGCAAGTTTGCTTGTTAAATAAACCCCCATCACCTGCATGTGGGCTAATGCCAAAGAATGAGGAGGTCGTGGATTTTTCAGCTCTGCATTCTACCACATCCGTATCTCGGGATTGTCTGCTGCCCAGTAACCTGGGCAGGGAATATACCCTTAAATATGCCAGGGAATTCTTGAATGCCCGGAAACAGTTCCACTGTAGGCAAGCTAGATTCTCCATTGATTACCAAGACCTTTTGATCATGCATTTGCAGTCAAATAATAACAACTTTAATAGTTAATATGTTGCCTAAAATTACATAGTAAGGGGCAGAGGGAAGATTTGACCCCTGGCATGTAGCGGATGTGTAGAAACTTGGGCATGGAAGTAATTCTCCAGTTTGCTCCCATTCGATGAGAATTCAGGTTTCACTCATCCACCTCAAAAGTCATTTACTAGGATGTTTATCTACTACTGCTCTCCACTATATGGAGAGAGAGAGAGAGAGATCTGTCTGTATCCTTGTTTAATCTTTGTTTATCCAGTGAAGTAATTGCCAGAGTTGCCTCCATTTTACAGGTGGAGGTCCTCAGCTCAGGTAGGCAAATAACACATTCAAGGTCATACATCCACAAAACAACAGAGCCAGCATTTCACCTTGAGCCCAATATTTTCATCACTGACAAAAGTGTCCATTGTGTCCACGTTTCAGAAGGTAAATGACAGAAGCAAGGGGAGGGGCTGTATTAAAAAGTTCAGTGAAGGGTATGTGAGAAATAAACAGAACAGAGGGTGGGAGAGGAGGGGCTGAGAAAATACATCCTTCAACTTTTTTTACTCCCAATGACTAATCAAAAGAAAGAATGAGAGAAGTGGAGGTGAGTCAAACCCTGATACTAGGCTTCCTCTGGGCTCTTTAGTGGCTCCTTTTGCTTTCTTGGCTAAAGCTCCATCTGCACATCATCACCTTCAAGCAGGACCCTACCATCTTACAGACCCAGGGAATGTAATCCTATCCTGACAGGGGATCAGTAGAGAAGAATCAGAGGCTTACTGGTGAATGGTTCCTCTCCTTGCCACAGCTGGCTTCGAGCTGGTAGAATGCCCGAGGACACCCCGGCCAGGGTCTGATGGCATTCTGGAGCATGGCTGCCCTTACCTCCTCAGGTAAAAGAAGGGCTCTGCCCATTTCCATTTCCTGCCAGGGCAGGCAAACCCAGACCCCATCTGTTCACTCCAGGCACTGCAAATGAAAGGTTATGCCCCCATACTGTGTAGGTGGATGGAAGGGTGGGCTGCCTTAGATCAAACCAGTCAGTAAATATTTGTGAGTGATTGATGACCATGAATATGCCCAAGCTTGGTGCAGCCCATGGAGTTCTGGATGAGGCTGCTTTGCACTCTGTAGGCCAGCTGAGCTGAGAGAGCACCAGAGAAGCTATAGGCTAGACTGAGGAGGCCGTAGAGCCACAGCAGCACACAGCCTGTCTGAACTGAAAGTGCCACCAAAACCTCTAATTCTGTAACCTGAGGATCATCTAGCCATCAGCCGTTTGGCTTCACAGCCCCCGGTTCTGACAGCTTCCTTGATTTGGAGTGGTGCGAAGAGAAGAGGAAGGCTTAAACTTTAAGAGGAAGAGAAGGACGAAACGCTGGGTTGAGAATGTTGTCGCTTGTGGTTTCACACAGAGAGACTACTGTGATGAAGCCAGAGAGAACTGAAGAAGCCAGCCGGTGATTAGTCAAGGCTTTTGTCAGCAACTTGGTACCTGCCTTAAAGTTGGGATACCTGAGTTCTACTCTCCTTTCTGCCACTGGCTAGACACTGTTACAGATCTTAAAACAGCTCCAAACATTGGTTTCTTCATCTGAAGGAAATAGACTAGAATATTCCCACCAGCTCTCATAGTCCCTGATTCCCACCTCTTCTCAGATACATAGCTCTCTGAACAAGGTTGATCCATTGGGATGGTAGCCAAGACTTGGAAATGAGCCACACAGTTGAAGAGAGTGCTTCCTTTAGTTTAATCTAGAGCTCCACAGTGCCAGAGCAGAGTAGATCACACTTTGTTTTCCCAGCTACTAAAAAGGCTGATAGATCACAGAATGTTAAAGTTAAAGGTATCTTGGAGATCATCTGGACTCAACCTCTCATTAATGTCATTAATGAAGTTCAGAGATGCATACTGACTTGCCTAAAGCCACGTGATTGACTAACATCAGAGTCTGTCATTTCTGAGCTCCGTCCCTCAGTCAGGATGACAGTGTATTGGCATTTAAGCCTGGGGCTTGAAGATACTTCCAAATGCTTATCTTCTTTGGTCTTATATGCAGGTGCTATCATTATACTTTGTTGGACTGGGATCAAGATGGGTCGTCGATAGAACCAGTCTGTCATTCTGAGTGACTTTGGAATCCTAATAAGAAGTGAAAGAAATGGTCACCCAGGGAACTGACTCTAAGGAGACCCAGGGCTGCCTCACTCAGCCAGGATAATTGGGCTCATGGTAAAGCCCAGAGCTAGACTACTCCCCACCCTGACATGCATCCCTGAGCCATTATCCCGAGCAGCCACTAGATGTCCATAATGCCTCATAGGGTTTGCCAGGAGTGAGCAATCTTTGGCAGGGTACTATGTTGGCCTCCAATAGGCTTTTGGGTCCCTTATGATAGGTCCATCAGTAGAAGATTACATATGCTCTGAACCTCTAGTTCCTGTTTTCAGTACTGTTGGGCTGCCAGACTCTACTCAGGCACCTTTTCCATTTTTATACTTTATATTCTTCCATTTGAGCAAAGAACAGAACAAGAGCAAAGGAAGAAAAGGGTTTTTGGAAAACAGGAAGAAAAGAAAAGAAAGAAATTATATGGAAATTATCCTCCACAAATGAAGGAAAGACATCAGGTGATTGGTGAATTAGCAACAACAGAAGAGTATAAGAAACCGTCTATATGGAAATAGTCACCTCTTACCCAAGGCAATGAACACATCGTGTGTGCTTGAGTCCTCCTGTGTTTGCATCTCTCACTCTCACCCATGTATGCAAATCCCCCTGCAGGGTGAACACGTCATGAAGTCTTTAATGGGTAAAGTCGCCATTGCAAAATGATAAGAAGGTTCTTTTTCTTGGCTGTGATCCTTCAGTGACGCCGTGGCTGGGCCATTACTGCACATGGTCATAAAGGAAATAGATTTGAGTCCTTGAGCCCAGTGAGTCAAGGTGACACCGCTGTTCGAGAAGTACCCGCTCTTCCGCGTGCCCTCAGCATCCACTCTTCTTTTCCCCCCAAGAACTCTGTTCTTCAAGGAAGTCAGAAGGAAGTGGACAAAAAAGCACTTTCTCTGCAAGTCCCATCCAGAGCAATCTGCAAAAACCTCAGCAAAGAAGAGACAAGATGCTTAATAAGAATGGCAGAAAGAACTCTAGAATGGCAGGGCCTTTCCCTGTCCTGAGGCTGGTTTCCTGGGGCTTACGGTTTCTTTGTGGGCCGCCAGGCCTGAGTGAAGGGAGAAACCTCCCAGCGCCCCCCATGGCCGCCTCTTTTGGAATAGTCAGTTTGGTGCCCATTTTAGCCACAACCTCCTGAGTGTTCAAACACACCAGAGGTCCAGCCAGAAGCCTTAGAAATGTTCACCTCTGCGGGCGCACTGGCCCACTACAGGCTCTTGTGTTCTAGCCTTCTCTTTAATTCCCTTTGTACAGCAGTAACAGTAATGATGTGAACAGCAGTTCTTACTTGGGAGTTCTTACACATGTAACCCTCACAGGTTTCATGCAGTGGGTACCATTAGACTCCCCATTCTGCAGATGAATTTAAGCAGCTTTCTCAGGGTTACAGAACTAGTAAGTGACTGTAGTAGTTTCTTGAGGCTGTCATAACAAATTACCACATGTTTGGTGGCTTAAAACATCAGAAATTTATTCTCTCACAGTCCTGGAGGCTAAAATTGCAAAATCTGGCAAGGCCCTGCTCCCTCCAAGGGCCCTAGGGGAGAATCTGTTCCTTGCCTCTTCCAGCTTCTGGTGACTGTCGCATTCCTTGACTTGTGGCTGCATCACTTCAATCTCTGCCTGTGTGGTCCTGTTGACTCTTCTCTCTGTCTGCTTTGTGACTTACAAGGACACATCATTAGATTTAGAGCTGACCTGGGTAATCCAGGATGATCTCATCACAAGATCCTTAATTATATCCGCAAAGACCCTTTTTCCAAATAGGGTAATAGTCACAGATCTGGGGATTACAGTGTGGACATATCTTTCTGGGGGCTCATCCAGCTTACTACGGTGACAGCCAGGTTTCAATCTCAAATCTGTCTAGTGCCTACATTCCAAACTACTGTGAGGTGCCACTTAAGAGGCAGAGGAAGGCAAGGGTACATCTGACAGCCACAGTGTGGCTCCCCCACATACCTGTGCTTGAGGAGTAGAGGAGCGCCCCGTGAGCTGGACAGCCCCCGGGAAGGGAGGGAGTCCCTCAGTCAGCTCAACAGTTAGGACAGAGCACCTGAGCCAAGTGGAGGGGGCAGGCTGGCTAGACAAACTTAAGGAGTCTGTGTCCTGTTTTCTTTATGCTTCTCGTGATTCCTTGTTTTGGTGATTTGCTCACTCTTTACCTGGCCTCTAGATTTTATCCCAAAGTTCTTAGAACATTTAAGCATTTACCAGTCATACTAGAAGTACCTTTTGACATTCCTACAAAATCTGGCTCAAGTATAACTGTCTCACATAAACGTTGAGCTTCCTGCTCATTGAAGATTAAGAGAAGCCTTAAGATCAGAGACCAGCGGATACAGATGTGGGACTGCTCCTTGAAGATTAAGAGAAGCCTTAAGATCAGAGTCCAGTGGATACAGATGTGGGACTGGGAATGGCTTTTCAAGTATCACCACCATAAATGTGATCCTTAGGCAGGGATCCATGCCTGCAGTGAACCTTTTCACAGACAGATTTGCTTAGTGCGTATAAATGTGTTCATATTTTGGTTGGGAGAAGCCCAGACAAGTTTTTTCCCCAACTGACTCCTACAAGATAGTTTGGAGCTTGAGGGGAAGAGGCAGATGTATGTGTGCTTGCTTGCGCGTGTGCTAGTGGACATTACAGTGGTGGTTATGAGAGTATTCTGGAGTAGAGGCCTGGGTTCAAATCCTGGTTCTGCTGCTTACATACTGCATATGGCTCAGATTCTTCATGTGTGACGTGGGGTTAATAACTGTAATTACTTTGTGGTATTATTGGACCAGAAGGAAGTCAGGGAAAACAGTCCATCTTAGCAGATTGTGACCACAGCAGCTATTATTTCCTCATATGGAAATTGGTGTAGAAACGAAGTAATTTATCCAAAATCAATTATTGAGATAACCCTTTTTTTCCCTCTCCGCCCCACCCCCAGACTTTCCTGTTCTCGGTAGCATACCTAATTTAGACCTTTTGATTCTACCTTAACAATAAGAAGGTGGTTTCTGTTGTTCTTACCAGTTAATTTTTTTTAAGATAATTTTTTGACTTACAGGTCAAAAAGAGTGCTGATATACGCTCCCCCCAGCTTCCCCTAATATAAACATCTTAGATGACCACAGAACATCTCTTCAAAACTGAGAAATCTACCTATTAAAGGCACCGCTTTTTACTCTTGCCCTCTACAGTGTATTCTCCACAGCTGCCAAAGTGATCTTTGTGACATTCTGTCAGATTGTTAATGATGTGCTTAAAATGCTCCTGTGTCTTCCCTTCATAATTGAAATGATAACCAAACTGCTTACCATGGACCATAGGCCCTAAGCCATCAGTGCCTTGCCTGCGCCTCGACCCTCATATTTTTATCATCTTCCTCCTTTCCTACCTTCAGCTATACCGCTCTTCTTTCTTTTCTTGAAATACTCTAAGCCTGTTCTCCCCATTGGGGCCTTTGCTCTGTCCTCTACCTGGAATGTTCTTCCCCTACTCTTCAGGTGGTTGGCTCCTTGCGGAGCAGGTCTCTTCAGAGAGACTTCCCATGACTACCTTATCTAAAATAGTCCCACCACTCACAGTCATGTTACATGATGGGTTTTGTTTTCTTGTTTGATTTACCATTATCTGAAATGATCTTGTTTATGTGTTTGTTTGCTTATTTATTACACATCCCCATGAAAGCAGAGGCCCTTCCCATCTTGTGTCCAATACCTTGATCATAGTAGTGAATTATTTCAGAGGAAAGAGAAATGTTCTCTGGCCTATGTGAATAAGAGTTCAGGCCTCCCTAGTTGTATATCAATAGCCCAAGCCCTGCTCTGTAAATCTTTGAAAAGACAGGTGAAGAATCACCAGGGTTTGGTTTGGTTTGGTTTTATGTTGGGAAAATTAAGGAGGAACCTAGTGACCTTAAGGTTTCTCCAGTCCTCGATTTCTAGAATTCCTAGCCCCTTGCTGACAGATTCATGAGTGAGAGTTGCGTGGAGTTACAGAGGCTCCCGGGTTCTTGGCCGTTGTGCTGTGTGAGGCCTGAGCAGAAGAGTGAGGATAGGTGCACAGATACACTTAACTGTGCTCAGGTACGCATGTGCCTGTCATTTTCAAATTTGCTAAAGTGCATTTTCTCCAAAGGGAGTGGGGCTGTTGAGCCTGAAATAGGGAACACCAGGACAGTAAGATCAAATGCTTTGAAAGTGGCTGTGCCAACGCTTTTTGCTAATTAAAGGATGTTAGGACAATCACCACTAGCAGCAGTAAAGGGCGCCCCATTACCTCTCTTTATGGAGAGCTGGGTAAATTTAAAGGCAGCTATAAATATCCCACTGAGTCCTGTGCTACAGCACAGCCGGTGGGCATCCAGCTGGGCAGTGAGAGGAGCCCAGAGCTTCTGTCCAGGGTCCTCATCTCTATTAGCTGCCAGTCCTCAAATTCTGCATGACTAGAGAACAAACAATTCCATCAACAGACTCTTAATTTAAAACACTCAGGCGGAGTGGGGGCGCCAAACAGCTGTGTGGTGAGTCTGACTAGGAGCCCAGGCCACCTGGGTCCCTCTCCAGCTTTGTCATTGATTCCCTTCCCTTTTGCCTTGAAGGGAACATGTTTCTTAATGTTGTGACTCCATTTTCCCCAACTATGGGTGTGTCACAGAATTTTTTTTTATGGTCCCATGGCTTTGAGCTAGTCTCCTAGGAATATTCTAGGGCCCCTTATGGAGCAGATCACTGCTCCAGGGGAAAACTTAGTTTAGAAAGCGTGAACAAGATGAGAACATACTTTTTATACTTACCCTGGGGAATTTCTGACTGAATTTAAGAAGTATGCTCAAGTTGGAACTTTTGCTGTTTTAATCGGTTGAGTTTGGCTTGAAATCTGTTGTGTCCTTTCCTGCATTTTCTTCTTGAGTCTCTTGTGTGGTCTCCAAGCCACTCTAATCCCCTCTGTTTATAGAGCACTGCCTCCTCTCTGCCAGCCTTCTTGCTCTGCTCTTCAGTTTCTTTGTGGATCAGTATCTGTAGCCATCAAGCCACCTCACACAGCTTGCTAATTGTTTTCAGTTTCATGCAGCTAGCTTCAGCTATGGCTAGAGTTTTCCTAGTTCCAGTTGGTGTGGCCTTATGGTTCTTCATCCAGTACTGGCCTAGTAATGTGGGTTCATTTGATCTATCTAAGGAGCTTCAGAGGTAGAATTGGAGGGACCCTAACGGAAATGTGGGCTTGAATTTTGTCTGTTAGTTGCTATTGTGACCATCCTCACCGTGCCCCCCCCCCCCCATCCTTGAACAGAGGAACAGGCTCTTTACCCTTAGAAGTGAAGAGGAGTGTAGCATTGGGAACACCAGGAGACCAGCCTAGGGCTCACACCACTGGCTTCCCCATGAGTCATCAAAGGACTGATGGGTAGGTTGGCTGATACCCAGGTTCCTGGATGCTGCATTCCTTTCTCATTGTGATGTGAGCCTCTTCAGGAGTTAGATCTACCCAGCCTCCAGCCTTTTTTTGATCCATGTTTTTAAATGGAGTTCTATTTGTAAATGCTTCCAGTGGGAATCAACTTTATATCTAGAGGAATTTGGGGTGGATGAACATGAAATAAAGAAGCTAGTACCCTCCACTCCTCTAGCAAATTTAGAGAGAATTCCTCAGTTCGTTGGTCAGTTGGTCTGCTCATATTCATATTCTCTCTCTTTCACTTATAGTCTCTCACAGTCAAATTTGGCCCTGATAGGTAGATTTGTTTGTTTATACACAAGGGTAACATGACTACCTTGAAACTTACACCCCTTTACCTCAGAATACCACCCCCTGGCTGTGAATCCCCCCTTTTTCAGTTTTTGCCTCACTACCAGCCAGGAATGCTAAGCAGTATGCTCTTGGGAACCTGTCATGTTGGTCTACTTTAAACTACTTCTCTGAAGGACAGCAGGCTGAAATGGCTTTGCTTCTGATGAGGGGTGCTAAAGCCCCAACTTTTGTGGGGCAGCCAGCTGGGGATCTGGAAGCCTCCTATCATGATATCTGGACACTGGCAGCCTGGCTGGGAGGAGCCTTCATTCTGTATCACTTTCTTGGTGACTAGGGCCAGTTTGTGCGGCAGCCCAGTGAGGCTGCTTGATTTGTATTCGGTGCATGAACCATGCGGGGGAGGGGGAGTCTGTTAGGAGCCCTGCCAGCCAATAACTCTGAAAGGATTCTTTGTGTAAGTGAGCAGTCTCTGGGCTAGAGAAGGACGGCCTGCTCTACCCCACCCCCCCAACTGGCCCCTCTGGCCTGGCAACTTGGTGGTGCTTTGGAGCTGGCACCACGCCCTCGGGATCCCTCCCCAAGAGGAGGCCATCTTGGGGCTCCAGGTGCACAGAGCAACTTCAGCGTCGTCCCTCCTGCCGTGGCTTCTGGCAGTCTGCCTCCAAATGCCAGTCCATGGGATCTATTTAAGGCTACATGTGTGCACGCAAGACAATAAGTGAAAGAGAGATGGATATGAAAAGATCAACCAACCAACAAATTGGGGACATTCTCATTCTCTCTGGAAACAGCTTGAAGGATATAGGCTGTGTCCAACACTGTGCTTGACTGGTCCACCCGTCTCTCAGCCAGCAGGACCCTCTGATGGCCTGAGCCTCTTCTATTTCCTAACCAGTCAAAGCAGTCTTTTGCTCCTATATCTGCAGAGGGACAGGAATAAGACCCTCTGCTCCTGTGTATCTGGCAGCTGCAGGGGAAAATTCTTTGTCAACTTGAGACCAAGAGGAGCTCCCACTCTGATAGGCCAGGCCCGTCTCTGGCCTTCAGCACCACCGTCAACAGCCTTAGCCCACTTTCAGTGCCGCTTAAGGCGTTGGCTCCCCGCCAGCTTGTGTCTCCACCTGAGTCCGTCCGTTTAAGAATGTTATTTGTTATTGATGAGTTTTCTAAACACATAACTTTGACTCACTTGCTTAGGTGAACAAGCCCATTCCCATTAAATACTGTTTTCTAGGAAGAAGAAGAATTAAGTAGGTATTGAATTTTTCTAAGGCCTCACATGTGAGCTGGAGCACAATAGCACTGGCAAGCGAGGCAGGGGAGGGGGGTGTCTTAGTCTCTGACCCCCTAAACGTCTCCATGTTAAGCTGCATCTTTGATGGAGAAGCCAAGAGACTGGCTAAATTTTGTCTCAAGTGGCCCATATCAGAGGTAACTCCAGTTCTCCCTGTCCCCTCATTTCAGTGCTGCTGGGTCTCTCTGTCGGTGGCTCCTTTGCCAGGGCTACAACCCCCTTTGTATCTCATTTGCCCTAATTATCTTGACTATTTTGATCAAGGGCCTGATGTCCAGCTCTTCGGACAAAAATATGATCAAAAAATACCACTGCCCAAGTTTTAGTCTATCCTAAATAATGTACTAAGCACTGCAACCACAAATACTTTGTGGTTGTTAGAAACCTCTAGGGAGGGCTGTGGGCCTGAGAGAGGCCGTGTGTGGGGCTGAGAAGCTAGCAGAGTAGGGTGTCCTGCACTGGCCTGTACTTAGCCTCTCCCGAGACACATTATTTGGTCCCCAAAAGGAGCAGACATTGCCCCAGTCAGGGACTCACCCGCAGACTCAGTACCATCATATCTGGATACTCAGAGGAGAAGAAAACCCAGGGGAAATCTTCCATTCAGCTGAAGGAACATTTCTCCCGGACCCAGCTCCCATGTCCGCTGCCACACTTGAGCCAGTGGGTGGCCCCCATGGTTTCTGTGTTAGTCACTTCTCTGCTCACCATGATGTGTAGCACAGAATCCACAAAGGGACAGGGAGGCTTCTGAAGAAATGGGCTTTGTGGACAAACGCAGCCCTGCCTCTCTCATAGAGACCTTTGTCTTCACCCCCATCCCCCGAGCAGGTCGCGTGAGCAGAAATTCTGAAACCAGTGACATGAAAGCTGGTGACCAAGGAATTTTCTGCATAGGCCCCATGTATAGGCAACATGCTTCTTTTTAAAAATTCTTCCTTCCTTGCTCTCACCTTGCTGAAGTCACTCATTGTTTTTGCCCAAGAGAAGATAATAAAAGCATTTAGAATAAAGAGAGAGGCTTGTCTTCCCTTTCTCTCCCTTCCCCCACCTTTTATTCCTCCTCTCACTCCTATTCCCGAAACTTAACTTTAAGAGAACCCTCAAGAAGGGATGACTTTACTCTCCTCCTCAGCCTTTTCCCATTCAGTCCTTTCTTGTTACATGTGGTTCATGTGGAGGAGAAGGAATGTGCCTGTTGCTGGATTGATGGGTCTCATTCAGTCATTGTGTACATTTGTCTCTGTGGCCTGCTAATGCCATTTGAGTTTCCGAAATCCTTATTTTGCAAATCCACTTGTGTCCTGGGTTTAGCTCCTGATTACAGGATTAGCAGAGATTATGGAGTCCATCTCATGCCTTCTCCAAGCTTTCTATCAGATTTATGGCTATGAATTGAGGAATTGGTGCAATGATAAAATGGAAACTAGAAGGAGATAGGGGCTGCTGGGGGTGGGGGAAAGAGAAAGAATCTCTTGTAAAGAACTGGAGTGGTGGGCGCCTGGGTGGCTCAGTTGGTTAAGCGACTGCCTTCGGCTCAGGTCATGATCCTGGAGTCCCGGGATCGAGTCCCGCATCGGGCTCCCTGCTTGGCAGGGGTCTGCTTTGCCCTCTGACCCTCCTCCCTCTCATGCTCTCTCTCTGTCTCATTCTCTCTCTCAAATAAATAAATAAAATCTTAAAAAAAAAAAAAAAAGGAACTGGAGTGGTATACGCCCTGATATTTGGATCAGAACCATTTAAGAACCTGGAAACCTAGACTTTCTGACTGTCCCTTCACAGCTATGCTGGACCACCTGTGCCCTTTTTCCTAGATGGACTTCATGAACCCTGACTCTTCTTTCTGTCCACCCAGGTCGTTGCACCCAGAGTAAAGCTCTAAGCTGATGCTCTGGGTGGCATCCTTTACTAAGAGCTCTCCCTCCTGTCATCAGCAGTCCCTGTGGCCTCCATCTTGTCAGTTCCCATCAGACAGCTCTCCTGTTCTACACTGAGGAGCCCGAGAGGCTGACAAAAGACCGAGATGGGCTTGGGATAGAGAGCAATCCCTATGCCTCAGAAAAATACTAGGGGATCCAGCTACTTAGTTGTGTTGTGGAGGTTGTGAAAAGACCTGCAACCATGGGAAAGGCTCATGGTGTTTAGGCTATAGATGGTTTATGCTGCAAGTAATAGAACATCCAAGCAGGAAATTTTATGATCTTATGTAAAAAGTCCCAAAGTAGGGGAGCTCCAGCGTGAGTTGGTTTAACTGAGATGTGGCCCCAGATCAGAACGGACACCTTGATTCTTTCCATCTTTTCTGTTATGCCATTCTCTCAGCATGACCACGAATGTCTTTCTTGGCTACAGAGTGGTTGCCATAGCTCCAGGCATTGCATGCTCACACACCAATCTCCAAAGGCAGGCAAAACACAGTTCCTTATTTTATGCCTTCTCTTTTTAAAAGCAAAAATATCCTTCCCCACATGCCTTTCACATGACTTCTTATATCTTATTATCCAGATTTGGATGACACTTCTAAACCATTATGTTGGGACCAGCAAAGGGTGTTCTCTCCTCCTCCACCCAAATGATTGGCTGAGACTAGGCATTCATAAGGTCCATGAATTGGGATGGGGAAAAAAATTACATCTTTATTATTAAATGCTAACTCAAATGTAGCATTTCCTTTGAATGGGAATGTAAGCAACAAATCAGTAAAACTAGTTATATCTATGACTTTTTCACTGAAAGAAATCAGAAATATTTTCCTATCATATTATAATAGTAGCAGGAATTGCACAGTACTGTTTACTCCTATCACTGCCTTGAAATTACAATTCTTAGACCTTCTGTTTGATCTTGTTATTTAGTGTGTTAATAAAGAAGCACATATATTTACTATATCCTGATTTTCGTGGCTTCTAAAAAATATTTTAATAACTTTTGGCATAATTGGCTTCCTTTGCAATCCTGTATTTTTAACTTGTATATTCAAAAATATTATTCTGTGAAGGGGTCCATTGGTTTCCCTCCCTCACTGCCAGAGATGTCCATGGCACAAAAAAAAATAACTTAGACTCATTATTTTCCTGAGTCACATATAGATGTCATAAGGGAAAAATGATCGATCAGCAGGGAGAAGGGGAAATGGCCATTGAGTGGGCAACCAGCGGGCAGCCCCTAGTATCCCCCTGAACAGCTCCTGCCCTGGTCTTGCTGGCCTGTATTCAGTTGGCAGCAGAATCTCCCAAACTCCAGGTATTTTTAGAGGACCTGTGTGCTGTTGCCAAATCCAAGCACCGCCACACTACTATTTCCCTAATACTTAAAATCTCTATGTTCTTTCTGAAATTAGTAATTTTAAAGGAATCTTCTTTAATTGGAAATGTATCACTTGCTGTAGATGAGAGGAAACCTTGAACATAAATACAGAGAACACAGAACAGTGGTACTGACTTCTGGCTAAAGCCTGTTTGCCTGCAAGGCTCTGAGCCTGAGGGGTGCCCTCTTTTTGTTAAAAGCAGATTAGCACCAAACCAAGACCTTTCTCCTTAACTTCATCAGAAGAGTTGAAAAATAACTGAGAGGGGGATAAGTGTGGTTATTGTTTTATGCCCCATCACCCCCCCCCAAAAAACAAAACCATTCATTCAGTTCCATGGGGAAAGCAGGTTTATGGTAGACCTCTCATCGTATGGCCCAGTGACCCCCACCAACAAAGGAAATAGGGTTAGTCTCACTCATGTTTCTGAACCTGTGTCATCTCTTAAAGATTAATGCTTTCTAAGAGCTCACAGACCACATCTCAACAACTGGTTCTGGGATTTGGTCCAGGACAGACTTTAAGCTTTCTTACCTATGGTTTGTGAATTCACCATTTTTCCTTTTCTTTGCTCTGATCTTTTTCCCCCTTTTTAAAGGTCAGACTAGCATTTGCCTTTTCCCCTGCTAACAGCATCTCTCCTCTGTGATCCCTGAAAGTGTTCCGACTGTAATCCAGCAACTTTCGGTGAAGTGATTAGGCTTCCTGTTACACAATGGGACTTTAAGGGAGAAAGCATTGGTCTTGGAACCCCATGGCAGAAGAAGCACCTCCTCTCTTGGTACAGCCCCGAAGCTCAAAGAGAGGCAAACTAGATGAGCAAAGGCCCCCAAAATCAGACTGCTGCCCCAGAGTTTTAGGCCCTGGTCCAGGCAGGCGAGGCCCTTGCTGGAGAGGGAATGGAACGAAGCCTGCAGCTTGAAGGTACAGAGCCAAGGGTTGGAATCTGTTTGAGAGCTAGAAGGAAGCTCACATCTAATCTCTTCCCTGGAGGAAACACAAACTCAGAGAAGTTAAGTGGCTTACCTGAAAGTCACCCTAGCAGAAAGTAGTGGCAGAGCCAAGATTGGGATCCAGGGGTGCTTTCCACTCATTATCTGAAGTCTCTCGGGCCCTTCAGCCCAGGGTTAAAGTTGGTCTGGGGTCACGGGCCCACCTTCCTCCCCTCCCTCAGCTCCTCTTCCCCTCTCTTCCCTTGTCACTGTGTCACCCCTCTGTCCTCACTTTCTCCACCAAGCTCCTGAGGACAGAGCAGCACTCCGGAGCCCTCTCCTCTCGTTTCCGGGGCCTGCTAGGGCTTCTGCCGAAGCTGCCAGAGAGGGTGTTGGTGGTGGTAAGGTCAAACCTTTGTGCCCCGTGGACCTCTCCTTTATGTAATGCTGGTGCTTACCGGCTTCCCTATGACAGGGAGACGAGAAGGAAGGCCCAGAAGGGTGCAGGAGGGAGCACTTCTTCTCTGCTCTCCTGCCTCCTCCCATAAAGGTTCTAGCTGCCAAGTGTGGTGGGTTCTGAGGTCTACATTTCTCTTCTTTTCTGGACCTCAGAGAACACAAGAGGTAGAAGCCCTTGGTTGGGGAGGGATGAGCGCACAGCTGTAATTTCCAGGCCCTGAGTTAGAGCTGGCAGTGATTTTTTCTTTTTTTTTTTTTTTTTAATTTAGGAAACCCTGTTGAAAAAGACAGGCTGACACTCGCTGACTATACTTCTGCAGGATTACTCCTGGAGCTGTTAGTCGTGTGCACGTTTACATGTTGAGTGTGTCTTGTGGGCATGTTCGAATGTGAGTGTGTTCTGCTATCCCCCGAGCAGGCCTCATGCATAACGCCTCAACTGAGACGCTTTTCTTAATGGTTTGAAACACAAATGTTATTGTCTTTGAGCTAAGTGGTTCAATTAGCGCTGATTGGAAAGAGTGGGATGAACTGGGGAAACATGCAGTGTGTTTGTTAACAGCCTCGGGAAGGAACAGAGGGGAAGGAGGGAGGGAAGGTGTTGCCGCTGAAAACTGCTTCAAGGGGTGGCCTGGCCCCCTGCATGGCTTCAGGGGAGAGCTGCCAGGACTGATTTTTGTTTTGGGGGCAAGAGAGCAGAGAGCTATTAGGAGAAGGGGTAGTGTCGGGTTCTCAGGCGATGTGGAGTGTATGTGTACGGTCGCTGCTGCTGGAAGCGATCTTCCGTTCTCCCCCTAAACTATTCATCACTCCGCCGTGAGCCGCCTCCACCCCCACCGGCTGAGGGCTGCGCACTTGCCCTTCATGGGGAATCCTTTCTCTGGTTTGCAGAACCTCCTTCCAGCTGTTTGCATGGGTGTCTGTCTTTTGGTCTCCCAGAGAAACCATTTGGGGAAGCTGAGCAGGATTGCAGAGCCTTTCGGAGCCTAGAAGCAACCTCAGAGATCTTGGCCCTATAGTCATTCCAGGGAGTAGATATGGGGTCTGAACCTTCACCTTTAAGGATCTGCTCCCTCTCCAGTCTTTTTTTTGCTACCACAAGAGGAGCAAATCCAGCATCATTTCAACCCCTAGAATTGATCATTCTTCCCTTTCCATCCAGGTCTTTTACATAAAGTACAGTGGAGGGCTCAGTGATTGATCTGTTGTTCTGTCGTGACCCCCAGAAATTGTCCTCTTTCCACTCTGGGTAAAAGAACAAGGCCTGGCTGCCCCCTGCTTTTGTCCCCCAGCCCTCACTCATTTTCCCGAGCTGCCCCTGTTCCGTTCTGCCAGGGCCTCCCGAGGAGGACAGCTTTCTTGTTAGGTGCCACCCTGACACAGGGCCCAGCACTTCCCCTCTGCCTTCTCTGTCCTCATGGGCCCACTGTGCTTCTAACCACCCACCACCTCTCCACTTACGGATGAGATCAGAAGACTTGAGGAGCTTGGAGTGTAATGACATGTCCGTGCGGCAGGATGGCATGATGCTTAGCACTGGGGACTTAGGAACTGGACCCGCTTTTCGGTTCCGGCGCTGCCACTCACTGTCTGTGTGGCCTTAGACCTTGTGTGGCCTTAGACCTAAGGCCCTGAACCTCTTTAACCTTCAGTTTCCTCCTTGTGAAATGGGGCTGTTATTAGTAAGTGCAATTATGGGAGGAAAGTCTCCAGAGAGCCCGAGGTGTAGGAAGGGAGAGAATGGTGAGTTCGGGGAGCAGCGGGTCTGTGGTGGGGATGTGAACAGGAAAGGTTTCCCAGAGAGCACTGCATTCTGTAGCAAGAACTAAGCTCAGGGACACACTCTGCCCAAGGAGGATCGCCCCAGGTCCATATGATGTGTCCCATCAGCTTTTCACGAAGAGGCTGAGCCAGGAGCTGGTGCGTGCGTGCGTGCGTGTAAGAGGAGTTAACAGAAGGAGATGTTTACCCAGTTCACCCTCTTCTTTCTCTCCTTTTTCTTTTTGTCATGTGGAAAATTCTTGTTTGGATACCCCTGTGGGGATAAAGAATTTCTGCAAAAACCACTGTTTTCTGGTGATCTTACCTCCATTTTTATGTCATTTATAGACAGATTAAGTCAGTGTGACCCAGCAGGTCCTGAAGAGTCTCCACACCTGATCATTCCCCTGCTGGCCCCCTTCCCCAGACAACCCACCCTTAGAGCCTACGCTCTCACACCAAGGAAAGAAAGCTTCTGTAAGTTTTGCCTTCACTGACTTGAGCAATTCAGTTACTGTGCCGTATCAGGGAGATCACTGGTGTCGAACCATCCACACAGAAGACCTTACTACTATGTAAAATCTGGGGAGTTGGACCCCTAGCAAGTCCCACATGCCCTTGGGATGTCCAGGGGCTTTGCCATCAGAGCAGTCTATGAAGAAAGCTCACTTTGGCCTCAGGTTCCTAGCTGGGGTGTTTTTTTTTTTTTTTTTTTTGGTCCTCCCTCACACCATTTTCTTCCCTGGTCTTTGGACCCAAATCCCTCTTCCATTTATCACGTCTCCCGCAAATCCACTTTCTGTGCTGCTGCTGCCAAGATCCTTCTCTGCATTCCCACAGCCATCTACCTGTGACCCAGCCAGCCTTCCCCGGAGAGTTTCTATAATTACTTGAGAGAACCATTGTTCCAAGAAGATAGGCAGAGCTTCCGAGATGAGGGGCTCTGGGAGAGGACAGAGCCAAGTCAGCCCTCCTGGGCAGAGGAAGAACGTCATTTCCTAGATATTTCTAAGCTCTTTTCTGCCTGGTCTCCATTTTTAACATAGACTCTTACCCCCATATCCATCTGTGAGTTCATGCAAATGGCAGTAGCCTAACTTTTCTGGAAGCCTTGAGTCCAGTAAATATGAAGGAGAAAGGGTCTGGGTATCCAGAGGGTAGAATGCAGACCCCATCCTTCTGTGGTTCTACCCCGCCTCAAGAGTTTCCCATAGGCTTCTGCCCTGCCTCAAGAGCTTCCCACAGAAGGGCTTTCCTTCTCGAAAGCACTCACCAAATCCTTACACACTGGCATCTTAGAGCCACAGGACAAGTTTAAGTTTCTGCCTCTGGGCCTCTCTGCCCTTTCTACTTGGGTAGAGGCCCAGAAAGCATGCTTATCACATTTGAAATGAACAAGACTGTGTTCTGTTAGAACAGAAAATCAAGGTTCAGAATTTCTTAACAAGTATGGAGAGAGATGGGCTGCAACTTACAACGTGAAATGTAATTTCCCAGTTGTGACAAATGCCAAGTCCTGTGTTTAAGTTCAAAAAATCAGTTACACAATTACAAGATGAAGGTGACCTAGCTTGATGGCAGTTCGTTTGAAAATTACCCCAGGGGTTTGTTTTTTTGTTTTTAGATTTTATTTATTTATTTGACCGAGAAAGAGAGAGCGAGAGCAGGAACACAAGCAAGGGGAGTGGGAGAGGGAGAAGCAGGCTTCCTGCTGAGCAGGGAGCCCGATGTAGGGCTCGATCCCAGGACGCTGGGATCATGACCTGAGCCGAAGGCAGACGCTTAACAACTGAGCCACCCAGGCGCCCCCCCCCCCCCCAGGGGGTTTTGTTTACTACAAAGTGTACACTAACAACAGTGTGAAGTGACTGATAAAAATTGCATTAATACAGAGATAGTATAGATCGAAGGAAGCAATTATTCTGCTTTGCTTAAGCATCATCTGGGACATTGTGTTCAGCTCTGAGCTTTGCGTGTTTAGAGAGTTCTTAATAGAGAGCATTCCTGGGAAAGGACTGGATGGTACAGTATGTGGGATCCAGGTTCAAGGAGTAATGGAAGATGGAAAGAGAGGACAGAATAAACAGTAATACGAATGGTCGTTTCACAGAGGGAGGCAGGGAACAAACATTTTTTGTGGACTTGCTATTGCTAAGCACTCTGCTAGTCACTCATAAATGAGTCTTTTCTCGTAATTCTCAAAGCAGTCCTTGGAGCTAAGAGGTATTTGGGTTCGGAGAACTGTATTTCCCAGGTAAATAAGAAAAAGATCAAATTCCAAATTGCTCCATACTACAAAACTTACACCAGCAGGAGGAAGTACAGGTAGGTGGTTTCAACTTGAAAGAGGACTTTTCTAAAGCAGAATGGACTCTTCTTAAAGTAGAACACTCCCTGGTATGGAATATTTTGATAGAAGCTGGTCATCTGGGGCACCTGGGTGGCTCAGTCGTTAAGCGTCTGCCTTTGGCTCAGGTCATGATTCCAGAATCCTGGGATCGAGCCCCGCATCGGGCTCCCTGCTCTGCAGGAAGCCTGCTTCTCCTTCTCCCACTCCCCCTGCTTGTGTTCCCTCTCTTGCTGAGTCTCTCTCTGTCAAATAAATAAATAAAATCTTTTAATAAAAATAAAAATAAAAAACAGCTGGTCATCTCCCAGAGGTGTGAGGAGGACATCCATCCGCATTGGGGAAGGAGACCACGATGACCTTTGGTTCGGATGGGGTGTTCTGGAATTCCCTCGGGCTTTGCGAGAGCAGCATTGGGCACAGGAGAGCTGCTTGGTGGGGGCGGGGCAAGGCGAGAACGGTGCCCCTTCTGCCCGGGCTCACAGATGACAGGCCATTTATGCCAACCTTTGCCTAGTGCCCCTGTTTGCTAGTCAACATACCCCGAACAAGCTCCCTTCCTGGCAGCCTGTCTGTCAGGGCTGGGTCTGGCCCTCCTCCCCTTTCTGACTCCACAGCTTGTCTTCCCACCCAGGAATGGGCATGTTGAGGAGGCTCCATCCAGCCTCCTGTTCCCCGTCTGTGCAGCCTCCTTCGCGGTAGCGTCTAGCAAGGAGGGGATGGCCATCTTGGCCCCAGACAGAACTGTCTCCCAAGCTGGGGATGCTGACGAGGCCCGCGTGTGTATCTGCATGCTCACGCTGCAGCCTGATCGATGCCTGTCAGAGTTCGGCATTAGAGTGACAGCCGCATGCCAGGCTGTTTGCTGAACACAGCTCGTCCGTCAAGGGAAATCAGACGAAATCCATCTCCTTGTCCAAAGCCTGGCCCGATGGGCTGTGTCTAGAATGCCGGTCTTACATCTCACCCTATTTTGTGCCCTGAAAATCATTCCCCGTGGGATTTCAGTGTCACACTGATGGGCCTCCTGGGGCAGAAGAATCACGGTCAAGAAAATGATGCGCAGATACCAATCCCAGCCCCTACCCTTTAGGAACTTGCAGTTTAGAGCTAATGGCTACTGTTATAGACACTACAGGTCTCATACATATATGTCGTTATCTCGAATTGATTGGTATAAAATAGAGCGTAAATAAAATGGATTTGATTTTTAAAATTTTGCAGATGTATTTTGAGTAGGGCATGACCAGATTGCATGGTGTGTTGTAGACAATTGGTAGAGAAGGGTCTCTTTAGAAGGTCTCATTAGAGCGGCAATTATGAGGTTTTAAGGCTTTCAAATTGACAAGGACAAATGTTGGCAAAGGTTCTGTGTTTGTAAACCATTTGGGGCTTCGAGAATCTCTGTCACCCTGTGTCTTGGCGGTAAGCCAGTGAGCTGCTTCTCTTTCCTCTCCCTAAAGCCTCTTTTATCCCATACAAGCCCATACCTGAACCTTACCGAAGACCCTCTCTCTCAGCCACTCCAGCACTTCCATTGCCCAAGGCTGCTGGCTCTCAAGTGAAGAACTCTCCTGTTTCCCACCTCTGGCAGTGGCCGTGCCAGGTAATTCTCTCCCCTTAGCCTGCCCTCCCGTCAGGGGTCACAGGTGTCAAAGAAAAATGTCGCAGGACTTTGGAAGGTAATATTTTTTTCCCACTAGCTGGAAGACTGGAACAGAAAATTGTTCAAAAGATAGAAGTGGGATGTCTGGATGGTGAGGGAAAGATTTGGTCAGCCCAGGAGCAGGAGGGTGGAACATAGCAGCTGAGAAAAATGAGGGTTTTTTGCGGGGTGGGGGGGGTTGTAAAATCAGCAAGCAGAGGATGGGGATCCTGGATGAATGGGAGACTAGGAGAAGCCAGAGTTGCAGGGTGGCCCCTTGCTGCTGCTGCTGGTCCTCAGAGGGCCTTTCAAACGCCACAAGGATTCTCTGACATTGCTCCCCCGGGGATCGGGGCCTGAGGGAATCAGCCCCCTGCTTGGGCCCCCTTGCCCCACACTGCCCTGCTTGAGCAAGTGTCGCTGTCCCCCACCCCAGGCCCGTGGCACACAGCTCTATTACCCACGCACAGGAACTGCTCTGCAATAAAGTAAAGTAAACCAAGGTAATGGGAATGACTGATCCAGAGGGCGACCCCCCAGAGAGCTGGGCCTGCTGCTGCCCCTCTTCCCTGCGCCAGTGATCGCCATTAAAACCGCCGTAAGTCATCTGCAGTCCCCTAGGCCTCCTTTCCAGGGCTGAGTGAGTGACCCCACGCGGTGGTCCGTCGGAGGAGCGAAAGCAGCTTGTTGTTCCGCACTCCATAGACCCCCGGCCTCGGGGCCTTCTCCACAGCCCTCTCAGGGCAGTACAATGGGGACTTCGACCGAAGGCAAACCAGGCTAGGCAGGAAAGAGTTCTGCCCTCAGGTGACCCCAAGACAAGCCTTCATAGCCCCATCTCTGCTGTCCTGTACCTGGGGTAAGTCCCTCGGAACACAGAGCTAGCTGCATAAATGCCCCATGGGAGGTGGGGGGAGGCACAAGCCCCTGGCCGACCGCCCTCCCAAGGCCCCCACCTCGCCACACACACTGCACAGCAGATATTTATGCCTTGCATGGAGGTTGGCATTAGCAGTGGTTCAAAGTCTCCAATAATTTTCATTTTGTCACACGGCGCGTGTGGCCCTTTGACCAGAGAGCTTTTAAATTCCTCCTCCCTAGCCCTTTTCTCCCTGTCTCCCTGGCTCCTCCATCCCCAGCTTGATCCAGACTTGTTGATGAGCCTCAGCTTTTCCCCCCACACATGAGGCATTAAATCTTGCCTGCCTTCCTCCCGACCCACCATCATTTCCCAAGCTCACCTACGCCCATGAATGCTTAATTTAAAACTTCTGCTGCCGTGCAGCAGTTTGTAATTCTGAGGCCGCTTTCAACAGGAGAAACAAAATGGGCTGATGAATGTCCCCAGAAAGGTGAGCAGAAAACCATCCAGTATCTCTGTGATGTGGGGGAAGGCTTTCCTAACCATTTAGTTGAATAAGATGGATATCTGCAGTGTCGAGTAATCCTAATAGGATGGATATCTGCCTGATCTATTGGCCTGCAGGGTGGTTATGAGTTTTAAATTTCCTCATCTCCACAGCAATAAATTCTCTGGGCTTTTCAATTATAAACTTAGTTTTCAGTGGGGCAGCCAGGAAGATTTTGTTTTGGTCAAAGGATTAGAAGCAGATCCAGTTGGGGCTGGGAAGCAGGCAAGTGTGCCAGGTTTGGCTCATCCTTCATCTTCACCTTCCCTGCTGCCTGTACTCCTCCCCCGGGCATGTCCATCGGACCACAGTGTCCCTTGTCCTTATCATCTCAGTGTGGGGATGTTCCCACCACAGGGGTCTAAAGGAGCCCCTCTGTGGCGGTCTGCTATGGCATTTGTACTGCAGCCTACTGACCTCATGACGAGGGGATGCCCCAGCCTGACCACCTCCCGATGTGGGCCTGAGAGGAGGGATTGCAGCCCGTGGCTCTCCCAGGCAGTCGGGGAGGTGATGATGAGTTTCCAGGGCCGGGCTCATGCTGAGCAACCAATGGAGAGTAGCTGCAACAAGTCCCAGAGGGTAATGAGCCCAGAACACTGCTAACTGGAGTACTCAGCGTGGTATCATTGGGGAACCGAGCTCTGGCAAATCTGTGCAGAGGGGAATCATGGCTTTCTTAATGACTTTCTTCCTTTATACTGACACATACCACCTTTTGGCCCAAGAATAGAGCGGCCAGGACCAGCAGGAAGACCGATGACTCTCCCCAGGTCCACTTCCTGGCCTTTCTCGGCATGCTTTCATCCCCCACTCCAGCCCCTAATGGCCTCCAACTCCGTGGGTCAGAGCTTCAGAAAACTCTTAAGACACCTAGGAGTGTGATTCTCCTGGACATCAGTGAATCGTTCTGCCCACTGGGTAGTGACAAGAGCCAGGCTCCACGTTAGGCAGGACTGTGTTCAAATTCTGGCTCCTCTACTTACCATATGACCTTGGATGAGTTCTTCAGCCTCTCTGAGCCTCCATTTCTTTATCAGTAAACTGAGACTAAAAATAACCACTTCACAAAAGGCTATGAGGATCAGCTAAGGCAACATGCATGGCGAAGAACCTAATTCATTGTGTGGTACACAGCAGGTACTCAATAAATGTTAATTCCCTTCCCCCTTCCGTATAGTGAGGAGCTACCGGTCTTCCCTTCCGATGTGGAAGTGGGAACTGCAGAACCTTCTTGCCCGGAGTGTTAATCGTCCATCCCATGCCCAGCCTGGCTCTCTAACAGGTTGTGTTCAGGGCAGTAGCTAGAAGGGTATAGCCATAACACGGTGGGTCCCAGAGCAGGCCTCTGCCCCAGGGGCTGTGTGCCAGGAACTGTGTTGGACCAGTGATAAAAGAAAGGCCTTGTTTCTCTGAGATGGTCTTCCTTTCATGTTTTTTGGATCAGACATGCTTAAAAGCAAAAACAAATCAATGGATAAGTGCCAGTGATTGGCATGTGGGTTTTCTTTTCATTCAGTTCACTTAATAAACACATATTGACCTTCCACCCTGTGTCAGGTGCCATGCTAGGAGTTGGGACCACAAAGTCAAGTACTATGTGGCAATGTTTTCTGCCATCAAAGGAGTTGGCTGGCGGGCTGGAGCTCATCAAGAACCAGACCACAGGATGATACATGCTCTGGGACTCAGGTTTCCCTTGGAGCACAACTAAGAGGTCGGGAAAGAAGGCTTCCTGGAGGCAGTACTGCTTAGGCCAAGTTTTTAAGGATGAGTAGGCATCAGCCAAACCAAGGGTATAAGGACATGCTTTCCAGAGAGAGATACTAATGCATCAGTTAGGAATTACATTCAGTTGCTGATGTAGTTCAGAAACAGCAATTGCTTAAACAAGATTCAAGTTTACTTCTTTCTCGGGACGCCTGGGTGGCTCAGTTGGTTAAGCATCTGCCTTCAGCTCAGGTCATGATCCTCGGGTCCTGGGGTCGAGCCCTGTGTCAGACTCCCTGCTCAGCAGGGAGCCTGCTTCTCCCTCTCCCTCTGCCTGCCACTCCCCTTGCTTGTGCTCTCTCTCTCTCTCTGTCAAATAAATAAATATTCTTTAAAAAGTAAAAAATAAAGTTTACTTTTTTCTCATGAAAAAAGTCCAGAGATAGACAGTCCTGATCTGGTACAGTGACTCCCAATGTCAACAGAGATATAAGTCCCTTCATCCTTCTGCTTAGCTCTTAGCACACATGGATTCCATTCTCAAGGTCCAGGGTGCCCTTGGAGCTCCATGCATTCACATCCGCCTTCCAGTCAGGACACCAAAAGAAAAGGAAAAACCCCCTGGTGGCAAATGCTCTCAGAAGTCCCATCAAAAATTTCAGCTAGAGCTCAGTGGTGTGACCAGTGAGAGGGACAGTCTTTTTACCTGGCCACAGCGACACCTGGGCTAAAAGGATACCTGTTAGTAAGCAGGAAAGAATGGAAATTGGGAGTCTGTGTGACATGATATTTCAGTACCTGTTTAGGGAACACCTAGCTCAGTCGGCCTGAATCCGCGAGTCCCCGTAGTTGGTGTAAGAGGGATAAGAAGTGGTAGGACATGAGACGAGAGAAGCAAATCCACATTTCCCTCTTGGTATGAAAGCTCTGTTGTTCAGCTGAACAGGGCAGTTCCCAGAGCTCAGGCCAGGGTGCACAGGTGGCCTCTGCCAAGGCATCAGGCTAGGGCTCAGCACCTCCATTCAGATGCTTCCCTCTCAAAGGAAAGCACCCGGGGTGGTTCTAGAAGTCACACAGGCCTTGGCTTGGCCCACTGTATATTGGCCAAAGGCCTGTGATTTTTCCCTGGGAGAACCAGAGTTTGGTCACTGTGTGACCTAGGTGCATCTGCTATATGTTTTCTGTTCTCACCGTCAACACTTAACCCGGTAAGAAGAGCCAGCATTATATTGAGTGCTTATTATGTGCCAGACGTTCGGAGAGTTTCGTGTATAACAACTCATTTAAACCTCACGTTTTCCTTAGGAGGGAGGTATTCAGTTTTATTGCTCCCATGTTAAAGTTTGAAACTGAAGCACAGACTTAAAAATAACTCACCCAGGTTACTAAACAGTGAGGCCAAATTTAAATCCAGATAGTCTGGTTCCAGAGTTCTCCCTGGTAACCATCATGCAGTTCTGCTGGTGGATGAGACGCCCCAGATCAGGAGGAAATGTCGGAATTAAGACAGGCAGATGAAGGTAGGACCAGGCACAAAGTGCCTGACCTATCTGTTATGCAGGGAATGAGTGAAACTCTTGCTAACAGATCAAGCCTGGTAAAGGCTTTTCTCCTCTTTTGATTCCCTGTCTCCTCCCCTCTTCGCATTCTCACTCCAGTCAGCATGATCCATTAACAAGCTATGCTACGCTTTTCTGTTTCTTCTCATTCCTGCCTCCCAACCACTGTCACTGTAACAGGACTTCTGTGCATCTTGTTTAGGTTCCCATCCTTCCTGCCTTCCTAAGAATGTACAGAACCCACCCCCTGAGCCATCTGTTCCAGATCTATATTAGGAAGGGGCTGGGGTGCCTGGGTGGCTCAGTCAGTTGAGTATCTGACTCTTCGTTTCGGCTTGGGTCATGGTCTCGAAGTCCTGTGATCGAGCCCTGCAGTGGGCTCCACGCTCAGTGCAGAGTCTGCCTGAGAGTCTTTCCTTCTCCCTCTGCCTCTCCCTGCCCCCCCCCACCCTTTTTCTGTCTCTCTCTCAGAGAAAGAAAGAAAGGAGGGAGGAAAGGTGGGTCTGTGCTCTGGCCTGTCCCATCACCCTCTTTCTCAGGGTCACCCTCTTGAGCTTTTCTTCTGAGCAACTTGCACCTCTTCCAGGCCTCTGCTCTCTCTGTCACCCCCCATCTCCTTCAGTATCTGCTTGCACCTCCACTCACCTCGGCCTCCCTTTTTGTCCTGAAATTCTACCTCATGCCTGCTGTAACCCTACCAATCACGCGTTCTTTCCAAAGCATGACCCAAATCATTCCATATGCTAGAGCATGTTTGCTCGGCCCCACTGGTGATGTCCCGGCCGGCCCTTCCCTGAACCCCTGAACTCTCTAGCCCTCAGGGTTGGCACTCTCCCCTGAACCCCTCCAGCACCTGCTATCTGTACTACACTCCGTGGTCATGTGCTTTTACATGGCATTTTGTCACTAGTCAACATGATGTGGCTTTGTCGTGTCTCCTCAACTTAATCTTAAGCTCTTTGAAGAGAGAAGTTTTTGGGTTTTTTTGTTTTTTTCCCGTTTGCATCTATTGCAATGCCTAATGCAATGCTTTTCTATTTAGTAGATGCCAAATAGCTATTTCTTGGTTGGTTGATTACAATAAGTTCTAGGTCTCTTTATATGTCCTTAATGATTTTTATACATTTCAGTTCCTTCAGCGTTTGTCTTTCCATTTTGAAGAATCCTAATCATTTCTGGATGTTCTCATCTCTTTAATCAGCTCAACTGGGCATCCCTGGTCCTTCTCCAGCCCTGCTGTATCTGTCCAGAGATGCAAGGCCAAATCACAATGATCTCCCCTTTCAGGGTACATTGTACTCTATTATAACTATAACCTGCATTTTCTGCTGCTTGCCTGGCCTTGGAAGCCGCTTTTGTTAAGAAAACTCTGGACAGCAACCAGGAATATAGCCATGTAGAAGGTATTGCCCAGAAACAAGAGAGCCCTGCCAAGCACAGTCTCTCCCAGGTGCCCAGGAGCCCCCTCCAATAAGCACCTTCCATTCCAGCATTGCCTAGAATCCTACAATGTGGGGACTAGGGGTGGGTTCAAAAGAAACTGGCAACGGCCTCATTTGGAAGACGTAATGTAAAAGCTAATGGATTAACAAGAGTAGTCTAGTTGATTCAGGACATAACATGAGCACTAAAGATGGAGTTGTCAGGAAGAGTGAATCTGGGAAGGCTTCCCGGAAGACAGAATTGGTGTAGGGGAGTTGGCTTCACACACTTCTCTCAGCACTCCTGGGCAGAAACTTCCTGAATGGGGGGGGGGGGGGTGCCTTAGCATTCCCTTACTGGTAAATGACCAGACATCTCCCTGAGCGTGCTCTGCACCTCTGTGCCTCCCTCGGCAGCACAGGGGCTGCTGGGCGTCTGGCTTTTACAGCTGAGACGCAGGGTCCGACAGCTCACTCAGCAGGCAGATCAGCTGGACGGGGGCGGGGGGAGGGGAGGTAGAGGAAATGAGGTTGGCGAGAAGGGGAGTATAGTATACTTAGAGAAGGTGCGTGATGCTGAGACTCTCTCCTCACAGCACTTCTTGTTCTTTCTGTCCTCCCTACAGCATCCCTGTGAGCACCTGCCTAAGATAGAGGATGGTGCTGGCCTCCCCCCTCCCTTTTTTTTTTTTTTTTGCTGCTTCTGACCTGCCCACTGTCCATGTTCCTGCCCGCTGGCTTCAGGCCAAAGCTCAGGAGCAATGAGCAATTGAGAGCATCTTCGACTAGCATTAACAGAAATCAGGGGCGCCTGGGTGGCTCAGTCGGTTGAGCGTCCGACTCTTGATTTTGGCTCAGGGCCTGATTTCTGGGTCCGTGCTCAGCAGGAAGCCTGCTTGAGATTTTCTGATTCTGTCTCTCCCTCTGCCCCTCCCCACCGCACTCACATGTGCGCTCACTCTCTCTCTCCCTCTCTCAAATAAGTAAATCTTTTTTAAAAAATCAAATTGCAAAAAAAAAAAAAAAAATCAAATTGCTTAAATGATGCTTACACTGAGCGTCAGGGCGGGGTAGGAGTCTCACACGGGCAGAAAGTTTCTATGGGAGAAGCCGCACTGACACTGGCTGCAGCCGAGCTGTCTTCTCTTCAAGGAGCCTTGAACCAGCATCGAGGCTTGGGCAAGGGTCAGGCTCGCTAGGCTTCCTCCAAAATCAGAGGAGTTGTCCGTAAAAGCTTAATTGTGACTTCCAGAAATCTTAGCCCAAGATGCTGAGCATCTTCATCTCCTGTCTCCATTTCAAAACACACCTACGTTGGGGGTAGCACTCCTTACGTAGAGCGGAGAGCAGGTGTCAGCAGAATTCTGCTTCGTACAACCAAACTGGGAGGCGAAACAAGGCAAATGAGGCCACCCTGGTCCCGTTCAGGGGAACACAGGATAGCTACTCCCTGCCTGAGAACAGGGCAAAACCAGCCTGAGCAAAGAGTAGGGTTGAGGGACCACCCGCTAGCTCCTGGGGCCTCATTAAGCTGAATTTTATTTGGGACATTCGGTTGAAATGGGAGAGAGAGGAGTAATTGTGATTAATGGCACCTTGGCTCCTGTCAAGAGGATGGACAGAGAGTCTTGTCAAAAACTGAGTTGCTGGGCCCCTGGGTGGCTCAGTTGGTTAGGTGACTGCCTTCGACTCAGGTCATGATCCTGGAGTCCCGGGATCGAGTCCCGCATCGGGCTCCCTGCTCGGTGGGGAGTCTGCTTCTCCCTCTGACCCTTTCATGCTCTATCTCATTCTCTCTCTCAAATAAATAAATAAAATCTTTAAAAAAAAAAAACTGAGTTGCTGACCCATCCTATCTGTTGGCCTTTCCTACCACTGATATTTTTTCCTCTCTTACCTTTGCTTTCACTCCAGTGGCTTTGAGTACTTTCCAGAGGTAACTACAAGGCCCAGAACAGCATGAGGAGCCTGTGCCCTGGGGAGTAGGTAAAGACAGGGAAGAAGAGGGAACCTGGTCCCAGCGTGGAGAAGCAATGGAGGCAGAATGGTCGCGCTGGCCCATGCCCATTGCTCCTAGTCTTGCCCTGGACAGAGATGGCTGGGGCCAGCTGCAGACATGGAAAGGATTTGGGGGGGGCTTATGGAGTGTGAGAGCTCCACTCTGGCGGGATGAGCAGTGCCACATTTTAATTGTCATTAGCAATAAAAAATGAGCAGTGAGGAAACCCAGCCTCAGCCCGCAGAAGAGGGCAGAGGCCAGGCTCCTTGACCAGGCCATCTGGCCTCTGGCATGCTGCACATCTCCCAATCTGGGCTGTATATAATGGGTGGCTTTTTTCCGTAGGCTTTTCGTTGTATTACAGACAGGCCACAGAGATCACAGGCCCTCCAGGTCATAGCAAGCAAGGATCCAGTCTGCCCATGTGACAGCAGAGTGAACACGCAACAGCCCTCGCCCACTGGCACTGCTGAGCATGAAGACTAGATCATCTCAGAGGATGTTTTGTTTTCCTTACTGTGTTAAAATAGGTCTGAAACACAGAGTCCCTGAAGAGGCCTGAATCTCCTCTCCCCTGGGCCAGAGAGAGCAGCCCCTCCGCGTGGGGAGAGAGGAGCAGGGGCTCTTGCTCTGTGGCCTGTCCAGGGATAGGGATCGCAGGGCTGCCGGCAGTCCTAGCACACGGCCTGCCCTGGGTGGTGGAGCGCACGGCCTGCGGAGGACAGTGGGCCCACGCCAGGCCTCCTGTGGGCAAGTGAAGACAGCTGGATTTTCAGGAAGGATACAGGTAAACACAGGGGCAGGGGGGCTTAATAAGAGGAGCCCAGAGGAGATGGTACTTTCTTAGCCGGATGAGGAGGGAGGGAAAGAAGAAGGAGTGAGGGTCCCCAGAATCTGACGGTTCCTCCTTCATCTCCTCAGTGCCTTCAGCTGCCTTCATGCAGTTGGTCTGACGTTAATCAGGAGGGCTGGGTATTGTGTTGAAATTGGTTGCCGTTTCTTATACTCAGTGTAATAAAATAACTAAATTGGCTGGTCCGTAGCTATTCCAAGTCCTTTTCTCTCTGGTGCCCTTCTCTGGCCTGCAAGAGGGATTGGTGTCTGTGTTCCTATTTCTAAGAGACCGGGTAATGGTGAAAGAGAAGGAGCTCTGTGTCCCCTTTTTCCCCCAGCATAGGACATCCTTTGCCACAACCTGACAGCTTTTGAGTGGCTCCCATGGCCACAGCCCAGTTCTGAGAACTCTGAGCCATCCAAGCCCCAGATTCCCTTAAATCTAACAGCAGCTGCCTTTCCTCGAAGATTTCCCTGGTCTCGCAGAAGGGCCTGAGACCTGCCCACCCTGGCAAGGGACTCGTAGCTTGAGGCTTTCTCAGCCCTGCGCTCAGATGTCCCTTCAGGCTACCGAGGACTAACCAGGACATCTGCCCCCTGGCTTGGAGGACTTACCAGACAGGGTCCGGGGTCCTGTCCTGTCCTCATAGCTCTTGCTCTGGCTGTCTCATGCCTGCTTTTGCCCTTCACCCCTTCTTTGCTGAGGGATGGTAGCCAGGAGTGGTGGATGTGTAGGAGACCAGAGGGAGGCACACACAGCTGCTGCCTGTGCTCATGCCTGGATAAATCGAGGAATCCATCCTCGCTCCAGTTATATTCAGTACAGGCAAAGCCAAGTGCGAAACAGCCCCTTCTGCTCATGACGTCTGGGAGCCTCTGAGTCATCAGTGCTGGCTGCACTGACCAAAGCCGGTTTCTGCCCCTCTGGGCTCCTACAGGCAGAACTGCTCCGACACGGGCAGCTGTGGGACCGCCCTGTCACCTTAGAGAGGTTCTCAAGACAGGCCTTCTCCAGTCGGTTGGGTGCCACTGGATTTCCCCAAAGACAGTTTTCTGCCCCAGGAACTTTCCTGCTCCAAGTTGACTGCCAGTGATCTGGAGAAGCTAGGACCTTTGACCTTTCATCATGGGCTTACTGAGTGCTTACCATGTGCCAGTAATAAGATGCCATTAATAAATGCCCATTATAATACTATAATTAATAGTGGTATGAGCAAAGTGCTGTGGGGAAAAGCATTACTAAGTAAATAATGGAATGGTTTGGGTGAAATCCCATCTGTGCAGAATCTTAACGCGTTGGGTAGGAGTTCACAGGTACAGTAATAGGAGTGTGCTCGCCGCAAGGAATCGTGTGCACAGAGGCCTGGAACGGTGTGTCATAGTGTGGCGCTAGAGTTGGTCTGGCACGACTAGAGCAAAATAATGAGGGCCAAAATGGTAGAAGGTGAGACAGTAAGAATCCAGTCATAAGCTGTACCTTGCTGTGCTGAAGAATTTGAACTTTAGCAGAAAACAAGGAAAGGATTTCAGCAACGGAGTGATCAGGTTTGGATTTTTTGTTAAGTAACAACAGTTACTGAGCATTTACTATATACTAAACTCTTGAGTGTTTAACTGGAATCAGTTTATTCTTCAATAAAAACCTTCGAAATAGGCACCATTATTATGCCCATTTGACCAATAGGAAAAACGTATAACCAGAGAGGTTAAATCAGTCACTCACAGCTAGTAAGTGGCTCCCCAGCCTAACAGCCTGTCCCCAGCCTGTCGCACTGCCTGTGACAAGCCACACCACAGCATTGTGGGAGGGCCATTAGGGAGACACAAGGCTGGTGGCGGGGATAGCAGTGAAAGGGGACTGCTACCCAAAGGTAGGACCTGAACTCAAGCAGTGGCAGTAAGGATAGAGAAAAGGGGAAGAATTCAGGAGACATTTCTGAGGTAGGATTGGCGTGACCTGGAGGTTGATTGTGAATGTAAGGGAGGCAGGATGATTCCCAAGCTTCTCCTGCTACTGACTGGGATAAGAAAGGTGGATGGAGGAACCGGTTTTAGAGTGAAAACAGTAGATTCACCATTGGACACGTTATATTTGAAATTGGTCAGGTGGAGTTAAACTCTGAAGAGAGGTCTGGACTGGAAATAGAAGTCGTGGTGTCCTGTAATTCTGAGAGCGGTGAAAACCGGGGACTGTACAGCTTAAAATGGCCCCCTGGCGAATATCCATGTTTAAGGAGATGTTGGGAGAGAATTCACAGTTGAAACTAAGAACAGGGAGAAGAAACCATGGTCGGGAACCACAGAGGCCAAAAAAAAAAAAGAAAATTTAAGATGGAAGAGGGGTTCTTAGCTCTGTCAGATCATTCAAAAGGTCAAAAACCATGAAATGCAAGAAGAAATCGTTAAAATGACAAGAGGTCCTGAGTGACTTTGAGGTGGTAGTTACATTGGACTGTCGACAGTGGTGAGCCACCACAACCGATGGGGAAGGAAAAGGGAATCCTCTGGGTAAGGAGAACCAGGTCAACTGGGTGGACATGAGATCAAGGCACGGTTTTCTAGAATAGGCAAGATATTCTTGGGCAAAGAGGGGGACGCTGACAGAAAAGGGAATTGGAATGGTAATGGTAGTAATAAAGAAGACTATCTGGAGGCCGTTGATGAAAGCAGCCTTCACTGCTCTTTTGGGGTGGCACTGCTCTTCTCCAGCCAGGGAGCGTGGAGGGGGGGGCTGGGCCATTCAGGTGTGCCCCACCCTCCGACGGAATTCCAAAGCTTACCTCAGGCTCAGGCATCCTGTGGGAACAAGTGCCACCAGTGGTGCCCCGGATAGGGGGGCAGAATGAGGGCCTCCTGACTCAGCTTCGTTCCCTGCATGAACCTCAGGAAAGAGGGAGTTAAATCTCCCTCCAGCCTTTCGCCCTGGGTTTTCCTGGGAAGATGAACAATCTCCTTCCCTCATTGTCTGCACCAAAGGGACAGATTGCGTCAGTTTATAAACTGTGTTACCGCTTGCAAAGGCCTGGAGTCAGCAGGTTTGCATTTCCCGGCAGACTCAGACGAGGCTGATCGCCTTGGCTGGCAGGGACCAGGAGCTGCCTTTCCCCCTCCCCCGCACACCCCCACCCCCACCCCCGTCATCCCACCCCATATCCCTTAGGTATTCGAGGAGAGAGAGAAAGAGAAACTCTGAGCTTCTAGCTGAGCCATCTTGTTCAGGGCTCAGGGCTTCCATCATTTTCCAGGAGTTTCTCGGCCCCTCTTGCCACCGTGCCAACCTGGGCATGACTTCCAGGCATTCCTAGGGCTTTGGCTTGGGCCAGCGCACGGATGTCAGAGAAGAGGTTTTCTGGAGACCAGTTGGCACTGTGGGTTGGACTTGAAGGAGCCATCTGATCTGGAGGTGCTGAGGGGTTAGGAGCAGAGGCGCTGGTGGGGCCCGGGGCCCCCCTGCTCCAGCACGGGGCAGATCCGTGCCCACTGCCGGCCCACTCCCCACTGGCAGCTGCCGGTACCAAGACCCAGGAGGCATTTCATGGGCACTGCCTCTCCAGCTCCCAGAGCGTTACATTGTTAATTGCAGTGTTAGTGTTCACCGTCTCTGAGAGACGGTGGTGTGTGTGCGCGTGCCTGCGAGTGGAGGGGACACGTTGGCTGTGTTAAGCTGCTACTATATTAAGGTGAGGTGTCTCTTCAAGTTCACAGCTCTAGCTGTGGAGCGCATTACAGCCTTCGTGCGGCATCAGTGCTGGTGGAAAACCCAGCTCGACAGCGACGTGGCTACCTCCCTGTAGCAGGCAAGGAGTCTCTGGGGCAATCTGGTTGCTCTGGATCACCACTCACATTCTGGCAGAGAGCTCTGTTGGGAGGCATGGGTGAGGAGGAGGCTGGACTGCCTTTTATCCCCCTCTGCAAGTTTTCCTACAGGGCTTACGGGTTCTCATGGGGCTTCCTCACTTGCCCTTCTCCCACGTAACCCGTCTCCTCTCTCCTCAGCCCCCAGTCACACCGCCCGGCCCCGAGCCTAACCTCAGCTACTTCAGAGCTGAGAGAACCTTAAAACCCTGTTCTGCTCTTATTTGTACGTGAAGAAACTGAGCCTGGAGGGGATGTGACCCCCTCTTCCCCCCCAGAGCACAGTTCCAGTCCACAGCTTTTTATTGGCTTTTTCTTTGCTCTTCGGTGGCTTCTTCCCATCCAAGCTTTCCTGTCTTGTTCCCAGTTCCAGGCTTCTGCCCCATGCTTGTTGCTGATGGCTTTGGGGGTGTTTCAAGCAGGCCTGTGGCCAGACAGCAAGTGGAAAGGACAGAGGCTTCTGCCTGTCATTAGGGCCCCTGCTGTCGCCTCCCCGGAGGCAGCCCTGGGCGTTCTGCTCTCAGCTCTGCCTGCCGCAGGAGCTGGTGGCCTGTATAACCCCCACCCCCTCCTCTGTGCCCCAGGGCAGGGCTGGCCGGTGCTGCTTGCTCCAGCCTACCTGGTTTCACCTGTCCTGCCTGAGGCAGCCACCTCCCCTGAGGGAGGGAGCATCTCCTCAGCGTTCCACAGCCTTCCAACCTAGGAGGCTGGCTCACGCCGTCATTTCCTGTGCTGCCTCAGGCACTGTGCCGGGAGCTGGGCCCAGTGCACTTGGGGAGATGGAACCTTTTCTCCATCCTCTTGACACACAAAAAAAGGGAAGGTGGGTATATATGTATGGGGTCTCCCTGCCCTCTCCCATTGCCAATAAATCCCTTCTGTGTTGTACCTTCTTTGGCTACCCTGGGTCACCTCCCAGAGCATGCAGCCCCCTGCTGTGTGTTCTGCTCTGTTCAACATTTCAAAGTTTCTTTGCCCTAAGTGTGGATTCGTGG